>NC_092863.1:14859574-14932491 GCF_032062135.1 Pyxicephalus adspersus | reverse complement strand
ATGTGCATAAACCTGTGCAAACTGTTCATACAAAACTAATACACAAAGGATGATAATTAAATGTAATCTTGCTTGTGATATCATGTTGATAGGGAAATGATTTATGCCTTTCGTGGAAAAGGGCGCATTAAAGGGATGTTTTAATCAATGTCAATAAATTCCAGGATTAATATGATGCAAGTAAATTAATAAAGAATGGCTTATAATGACAAGCTCTGCCCCCTTTCAGATTAATGGCATTAAAACCCATCTTTGGGCAAAGCCTAAATCCTCCTCTCTTATTATTTGACTGATGGCCAAACCCAGTGGTGCCATGAACTGGAAATAAAGGCTTCCATGCCGGCATGATTAGATAGTATAAGATACAATCCATATAAAAGTGGAAATGAAGACATGAGATGCATTCAGGGAACACATGCTTTGGGATATTTTCCGGCCAGGTTTTGCTATAGTGAGCAGTGCAATTCACTGGTGATAATCTAGTGATCTGGGAACACCTATTGCTTACCTTTTTGTAAGAGTTACAGTCATTGCAGAAGGCTTGTCCATTCTTTGGCGCACTGGACAGTGGAGAAAAGGAATGGCTACCTAAGTAAGTAATTAATGAAGTATGCAAATCTGCCTATTAATTATAGATTAGGTAACACATTTATTTTTACAATAAAGGGAGGTAGGGTACGGCTGCTACTTCACTGCTACACTGTTCCCAAAGTGCTTTACTTCCTAGTAGGTGGGCCATTTGTCAATGGAACCATCGGTAGGCTTCTCCTTATCTCCTGTTCTAGTGACCATTTTAAAGGGTTGGATCTTCTCATTACCTGTTACAGTTGCAATGGTTTCCAGGATCGAAACCTGATTCTCCCTAATGTGGACATAAGACAGCAATAAACTAACAAGGAGTAGATCTCTTACTCAGCCTATCCAAGACTAAGAAAAGTTCTGTCTTTACATCCACTTTGTGTGTATCTAGTGAGTCTGTGTGTCATATAATAGTAGACAACATGCCCGTACTGAGCGATCTAGTCTGGGAGGTTGTAATATCTAATGTACCAAACAAAGTATGTAGGCCACCCTCAATGTGCATCTAAATAAACTGGAATGCTGTCTGGTTTCGTGCCAGTGCTTGCTCAACATGGAGCTCCACCACAGAGAAAAAATAAATGTGTACCTTCCCTCGGGCTTCACCAGCCGAGTACTAAATAAGGTATGCATCCTTTAGACAGGTGCCAACTATGTAACCTGCTTGTTGTGCTGAGAAGCAGTAAATTGGTGATGAGTGTGACTTTACTTTGCATGATCAACTAATAAATTATATTCCACCAAGAAGTGACCCAGTTACTGTGGCTGGTTTCGGGAGGCAGACTGGGACCTAAACTGACTTTGTAACATTGCATTGAAAATAATCTAAATACTATATATATATTGATTTGAGCATGTCAGTGGCCCTTCTTCAGCAAGGTTAGCTTCAGCTGTCCAATCATGGTCAAACAGAAGTCATGTTTCATATTTATGAACATGATTCCGTATTATTTGCAATGTGAAATTTCCCCACATATATAACAATGAGCTGGATACCAAACTGTAAACCATATTGGGGAATAGATTACCTCTAGAGCAGTGTTTCTCAACAAGGGTTCTTCCAGAGGTTGGCTATCAATGTAAGGAATATTGTTCCCACTGATCCCCAATATACTGTGAGCTATGAATATAGTAATTGAAGCAGAGGTTCCTGAAGACCCTTAAGCCACATACACATTTTTCACGATCTTTCACGATCCTTTCCAACAACTATTATTGCACGATGCATGAACAAGTGCTGCCCTATGGACAGGGTAGAGCGAAGGAGCGGCACCCTGCTGAGTGCTCTCCCCCTTCCCTTGCATTAGGATCATTCGTCGTCCATCGTCCGTGGATCCACCAGGACGGTCATTCGGACGATGGGCGACTGGCACTGTACACACGCCAGATTCTCGTCCGATATTGGCCCTGAGCCAATTATCAGGCAAGAACCGTTAGACATGTGTACGTAGCCTTAGGCTGTGCTCATACAATTTTCACGATTATCACGGGTGATAATATAGGCAATAGGCAACAATGAAGTAAAGCATGTAGTAGCAGCCAATCACCCAAAGTTAAAGCATTTATATGTGTGTTTCAAAACTGCATACAACAAAAAGATAACATTTTGTAGTATGGAGTATTCTGTGCATTTAGAATTGAACCATCATCACCTATAATATTACACCTTGTGTGTTAGGGATTTTGGTCAAGGAGATGACAACTGGTGTCAGAAGTCAACCTAAAAGGTTAGAGATTGATAGCCCCAGGCACAAGTCAGGCCGAGTATACAAGCAACAAAGAGAAGCCTGTATGCAGAATAAACTACAAATTACCAGCCAATACAAATCAGAGCCTTCATTATTTTTCAAGAATGAATGAAGGTACTTATGCTTTTGAAGTACCCAAAAGTTTTAGTAGAATTGGAATTTTTTCATAGAAAGCCAACATTCACAAAGAAACCTACTTTGAATAATATGATTTTTTATAGGCTAAACAAGCTTGTAAAATTTGATCGCCCCAAGATCACCTAAAAGCACAATCAGTTTATTTTATTTGAAAGAACATATTTACATAATTACATATTTACTCAACCAGGTAAATCCACAGGTTTATGTAAGTCAACTCCAATGCACAGCCAGGAACCAAACATTCTATGTTCCGGATGTCATCAGTAGGGTAGTATTGGTTAGCTTTCCTTTAACTTTAAACTTAGCCTTTTGATAAAAGATGGGTCAGTAAACAACAGCTTGAGCTATAGAGCTCAATATTCAACAAGAGAACATGTAAAATGGAGACTAAACCACCAACTGGTTCAAATAATATTGTGATAGACAAGATAGAAACAAAATGTTCAGTTTAAAGAAATGACAATATTTTAAAGCATTTTTTTCTTTGTCAGTAGATCAGTATTATTATTTCAGTTCTAGCTGCTCTTGTGATCCCTCAATATTTACCTCTCCTCCTTTACTGTTCTCCCCAGCCCTAGTCATATTCCCTCCTTGGGGAGAGTAGACAATATTTGTTATGACAGATGCTGAAACGCAGAGCATGTCCTCCCTGTGTATTGTAAGGCGTGGAGAAAGGTAACCTAATCTGAGAGCAGCTGCGTTCTCACCCTGAGAAATCCCCTATACCTGGTCCTCCACCAAGATACCGTGCCAGGGAACTCACATGTATAAAGCATGTTGATCTACCTAAATCATTTTTACAAAATCCACATGGCAACCCTGACAAGGAATACAGGCACATTTCAAGTGTTATTGATAAGCAAACATCATTAAAAAAAGGAAACAACTGCTAGCTTTGTGTCTACTAAGCTGTAGCAAATACTAATGCAAATTTTGGATAAAACAATTAGGTTGATTAAGAGAAAAGTATGTAATGCAATCAATAGGAGGTTGGAAACAAGGAGGGTTTTGGACAAAATATGGACCTTGGCAACTATAAAGTGATGGCAGCATCACTATCTTCTTAAATCCCATGCCATTCAGACAATTGCAGCCCTGGGAAATTGCCCAGTTTGCCCCACACTAAAACCAACCCTGGTCGGATCAATAAAAAACAAAAAGTATTACTGAGGCCTGATCAGATTTGATCATTCTTTTTAGATCTTTTTATAGCATAATTGCTCCATGGAATCTGGCTACGATACCTGTCCCAAGTCTAGACTGGAAAACATTCCAGCTTCATGTTCTAGAGAGCTGATGTCATTTTGTGGCATTGGAAACCATTAATAAAGTGTTATTATTAGGTATTATAACCACATTAGATATAAGCAACACCCTACTACCGTTCACTTCAAATGCAGTGTCACTTTGCCCATTTTCTTGTAAGGAACCCCCCCCCTCAGCCGCTAATACTTCCCTGCTGCACTATTGATTTGTATGGTAAATACTTGGTCCCTTTGGATTGGAAAAACATGTGACTTACCGGTGTGGTGCTATTTTCCAGGCCCAACATTATGATACCAGCAGTACATTTAATATATCGTGCAACGTGGAGTGTTTGCAGCATTTGAACCAAATGGAAAAGGAGTTAGGAGAACACCATAAATAATAATGGTCATTGGGTTGAGCTATCCATTCCTTCAAATTACTGGCTCTTGTAATTTTGCTAACCATGAGCAATGGTTATGCAATGCATCATAGGCTAGTCTTTATCTCTGGTAGCAAAGCTACACATTATTTGACCAATGGTTTGCAATACCTGAACTTTGCAAGTGCCAAATCCCTAACCCCTACGGATATATATTCAGAAATTGGATACCAGTATCAGCAAATTACTGTACATTAAAAAGAAGCAAATGTCAAGTGCAAATAACCAGACTTTAACTGGCAATTTCCTAACTGACCGGAGTTTGCCTTTAAATGAGCCAAGTTTAAGGTGTTTATGTCAGTTCATAAAGTACATCATGGCCTGTTTCTTGCCAATACATTTCTCACTGAGGGCAGCTTTGCTTTTTGGCATGTTGTGTTTTTTCACAGCCCATTGCTTTATTTTGGCACAACCTATTTCTTACCCAAAACTAACCCATCCAGAAAAACTCAAATTGCTAAATTTAGCCACAGGGAAGAGCCTGTTAGATATTGCTCAACCGGCACCAGCGACACCCACAGAGGTCAGGCCCAGCCCTTCAATTTCCATTGGGATCATGACGGGTGGGACCTGATGACATCTGTACCAAGCCATTGCCATGTGTCATAACCTGACCTCTGCCAAGGACTGGCTCCACCTGGGGTGTGAGCTGTCCACTGCGGAGGCCTAAACTTGCTGTATCATCTCACCAGCACCATCACTGCTGGCAAGTTATTAAAAATGAAAAGAAAAATGATCTTTAGAGTGATGATTTGTAAATTTAGGCTAAAATGTAACTGTGTTTAATTCCAAGTGTCTTCTCTTCATATACAAGTATATTGTTTAAGTAAAAAACTGCTGGTTTGCATAAACTGTAGACCTCCAATGGCTGATGTTCAGCCCAGGAAATTACATCCAGATTGGGTGGAAGTGGAATGATCTGTTTCATCTTTACATGGGGGCTTTGGTATTGCCCTCTGTTTGCTGTATCACATTCAATTTAGCTCAGATTTATATAAAATATATCAGATCATAACTCAGATTCATATTTGCAGGATCTTTAAATAGATAAAATGTGGAAATGTGCATGTAGTGCATTTTTAAATTATTAAATTTATTAACTCTATATATTAATCATTGTTTACTTTGCAAGACAAGTGTGAAAAATGTAACAGCAGTCACAGGTCGGTTGAGTCAGGACCGTCGGAAAGAGTCATTACTGACAAGAACTGAGAACTTTCCATGTGTTCCCATGTGACAACTGATCCAACCTGCAACCATGAGTTGAATCACATGGGAGAAATGGGAACAACTCACAGGTTTGTTTTCTTCTTGCTCCCACTAACCAAACGGAGCAGCAGGGGAGTAAAAGAAAATTCAGTATTTGCTGATGGGGAGTAGGCAAGGTTGCTTTACCCAGGATCAGGAGTGTAGTCGTAAAAAAAGAAGAGGCAGCACGGTACTATCCATGGCGAGCCCGCATGCACATCATTGTTATGTAAACGTGCCCGCTCCACTACACCCCTGCCTATGTGTTACTCAAAGGGGTAGAAACGTCATGATACCAGAACCTGCCCCTCTCCCATCGCATGTCTGAGCCTTCAGTGGGAAAGTGGGCGGGTTGTGTTCAAAGAGACAACCTGCTCACTGCCCTGAGCCTGCAATTCCATATGGGCGACATGGTCTGCGTCTCTTGCCGGTGTGCTCCCCCCCAGCGGGGTCAGGAAAAGGGGGGCAGACTGGCCAGAGCTGCAGACCACTAAAGAATTCTTTGCAATATAAGAGTTGGCATGCATGCCCATTCCCGAAAAAAGTGAGGCCATGGTGTTCCCACCCATGCCCGCCCCTCTACACCCCTACCAAGGTTTGGAAATACTAAACTTTCTCCTAATGGTCACCTTCCTCATGGTCACATAAAACCCCACTTAAAATATAATTATGGCCTAGCCTTATCCTGGCAATGTGTTGGTAAGAAAATAAAGAAGTTACAACTTGCATAGAAAGCCTCTGTATCTCACAGGGCAGGCACCTAATACCGCGCTATTACTCAGGAGGATGAAAGGCAGCCGAGGGAGGTGACAGTCACTTATACCACAGTTTGTCGTCGTCAGCGCTGTGACACAGGAGAGAAACAATTACCATCTGAGCACATTTTCAAATGAATTCACTCATACATCAATTCTGCCTGAAGAGATATGATTATGGACAATCCCAGGAGAATCAGACTCAAACCAACTCCTTGTGTGCATCTACACCATTGATGGATTATAACAGAGGTGATGTCTAGGGGTCTAAGATCTGAGACAGTTCCGATCTTTGATAAGCCAAATCAGTGGTCCAAATGTGGACTTTTTAGGAAGAGAGATGGGGTTGGAGTGATAATCTGTTGGGGGTATCACCATCCTTGAGAGCTATAAAAATCCATTGATTCAATAAGCCAGGCATGTGTTTTAACCAAAATAGTTAAAAACATGTTTAGGTGTACATGGGAAGTTGTCTTACTGGGGTTACCAGTTCAGGAGTAGCTGGAGCAAAAATTGTAAACATGATGAAATGATGAATGATAAAAAAGGAATGATGAATGATAAAATGTAGCAAGAAATAAAAAGCAAAGAGATTTAAGGGCCACGGGGACACAGGTGATTTTTAAACAACATTAGAAAGAGCCCTGACACCACTCATCCTGACTCTTTGACTGCATCTGGGGGATGTACAGTCATTTCTGGATTGCTGTCACGACCCATCAAAGCCTCCAAATTGTAATGTGTCATCCTAAATTTGCTGGAGGCACCTGTCACTCATCGATTTAGGATTAAACGCTCAACCCTTTGATGTGTCTCCTTTTGCCCTCTCCTGTCTCCTTGTAGTTTACACGGCCAATGAAAATCAGAGGTTAATTCGTTCAAAGCCTTTCACCTAACTCTCAGCCTTCCACCATCAGATTGGTTAGGTCACCTGTGGAAATTGCTGGTCATCTGGTCAAACTGATGGGGTAGCATTCTTCCCTCATCCCTTAAAACAAGCCATTTACAGCATGCAATTTGCTTTCATTCCTTTTGTTTGGGACAGAAAGCTACTTCCGTATTGCCATAGATGCATCTATCTCTGCAACTTTTCCTGTTGCTGTTTGCAAGTGCTTTTCTTTGATGTGGTTTATTCCATACTCCTGTCTACTGACTCATCCTCACAAGGACTGAGTAATTGTTTTTCTTTTCTATTGTTGCCATTGTTTATGTGAATTTATTGTATCACTTGTGTGCTTTGTTGCAAAACAAAAGAATAAAGATAAAGTTATGCTGGCCATACATTGGTGATGAGTACACAATCAAGTAAACTATCAATATCTACTTGTCATTGGCCAATGTGACCCTGCCCACTCCAATAAGTTCAGATAAATCAGCGGGGGATGCACCTAATAACCAGCAGCCAATGGAAACATCCCATGCTGTTTACAATAACAACCAACAGAGCTGTTATTGTAAACAATGGGGAGCACTCCCCTCTAATTTACAATAAACATTTGGAGCAGGGGGCATTTGAAAGTGGATCTACTAATAATTGGGCAAAGACTGAACATTGTTCAATCGATAGAATGATGTTTAATTAATTGCGAATATCTTAGATTTAAATTTTTTATTTAAAATGTATATAAAAACGGATTTAAATATAGAACATATATAAACACTGCTGTCTGGCTTGGCTGGGCATTCCTGTTTAGAACTGGGCAACAAAAATGAAAATAAAAAATATATATATAGCACATCATAGCAAGTACATGCAACTTTCTCAATTGTTTATTACATTATAAATGATGCAAGTATGGAAAATTACCTGTTGGTCTGCCAGCTCCTAACTTCCTGTAGTGAGCTGACAATGCTGCACTAAAATTTCAAGCAGTGTTGCCAGCTCTGTTCTCCCCTTGGACTACAGAACACCCTCTTTTTCCCTCAATCTTCTACATATATGGAGGGGCAGCCTAGCAGTGGAGGACTTAGGCAGAGCTGACCACACTGCTTTGGATTTAAATACAGCAGAATCAGTGTTGTCAGCTCAGTACAGGGAAGTTAGGCACACAATAGGTACCGTATATACTTGAGTATAAGTCGATCCGAGTATAAGGCAAGGTACCTATTTTTACCTTGGAAGACAGGAAAAATTGATTGACTCGAGTATATAAGGAGGGTGGGAAACTCTGCAGCAACTTTTTAACCTAATGCAGATAGTGTCCTGGGTTCCGGGCTAAAGTCATGCTATCGCGGGTCCTTGGGACGGGCAAAAGAAGGGCTGCCCCCCCCTTCCAGCAGGGCTTTCCCGCAAGGTAATTCAGCTCTGTCACAGCACTGGGTCACCATGGCGGGGAGCCTGACTGGAGTATAAGTTGAGGGTAACTTTTTCAGCACATTTTTGGTGCTGAAAAAGTTGACTTATACTCGGGTATATACGGTATTATTCTGTACTTACAATGTGTCTGATCAAGTTCCCTCCCTCCACTGGGCATTTGTCTAACCCCATAAAAATGAGATTATTACCCGGTTTCATGTCTAAATGTGGTTTATCACAGATACCTCTTTAGCGTACAGCCAATCAATTTTCAAGTATTTTAGCGTACATTCATTTACATCATCACAACATATTATTAAAAAAATGTCTTTTGTATAATTAACTTTTTACTTACTTTCTATGCCCTAATTTCTTAATCATGTGTCATGTTCAGATTTATAGGTACTCCCTCTCGTGTCTATATGTATTGAAGTTTGGATTGCATTCTTGCTGAGACCGCTGCTGGGGGAAAATCAACTATGGGATAAAGCCCATGCATACCAAATTGGGTCTTTGTGGGAAACCAGCCAAGGATTTCAGAAGCAAACTTATACAACAATTATCTTGGGGTTCCATATATTGACCATGACAGTAGATTCATATAATTTCCTCCCCCATTCCTATTGAAAGCCTTGTTCTGCAGTGTTCCATCATCCAGGTCCTTCTGACATGTCTTCTTTGCTCCCCAATATCTATGGTTGTGGGGTTTACTTACGAGTGTACTTCAGTGCCTGCTCAGCAGAGGGGTTAGGGACACAAAATGTGCAAACATTATAACTGGGGGCACAGTAATGAGGGAATAAAGAGGGAACAGTTAAGTCAATAAATGAGGGCACATTAATAAGAAACCATATTGAAATACACCATCCAACATTTTGCTATTGAGCCCACAGATTCCTAGTTAAAGCTCTGAATGGGATGAATGTCTGAAATTTGGAAAACTTTTTTGGGTCTTATTTCAAGTAGAATATATATCAGGCTTTCATATGTACCAATGTTGTTTTTCACCTCCTGTCCCTATGACACTAGAACAAGAAATAAGAGCTGTAGTTGCCACCGTAAAAGAAATGGACAGATGGCATCTAACGCTTTTCAATTCTATCCAAAGCAAAGTTAGGATGGACAAATATGGTTCTCCGCTCTACATGAATATTAAAGACTATAATGAAAGGGACTGGCCTATTTTTTCTTCTTTTGTAGGATCTTGAGTTCCCAGACCTGCACACCTGCTGTGGTCATTACAAAAGGTCCCACCCGCACTGTTGGAATTCTAGTTTTTGTTCTATTGCAAGGGAAGCAACCAAGGATACCATTGAATATGTTTTAACAGCAGCAAAGAGAATCCCAAACTAGTGGGAACACAGCAGCTTGAAATTATAGGTAGAACTTCTGGGTACTGGCACCCCCCCCCCAAAATCTAAAAAGTCAGAAAGTAATCAAACTTTTGTGTGTATTGATCCAATGTGCCTGGAGAAGTAAAGAGCTGCGTTTGTTGCACCCATGATCATGCTCAATGCTTATTTCATTTTTCATATATATATATATATATACTATTTTTTTTTAATTCTTTGCTTTTACTTGCTACTCATCCTCTGCAGCCTCTTTGCAGCTGTCCTGTCTACACACGCTCTAGCAATGTCATCCTTGGATTTCCAGATGGTGACAAGATTGGACTTTTAAAGCACAATATGAGATGACCTCAAAGAGAAATTACCTTGTGCTTATCAGGGGCCGAGCATAATGAACTGCTCCTCTCCAGGATTGACAGAGAGATGGGTGTGTATTGCAAAATACCTCAATAATAAAGATTGGTTTTTATATTACTATTATTATGTTTTATAGACTTTTGGCTGTATTAATTGCTTAAGAAACATTTAAACCTGGGGCGGTGTAATCACCATCCTGCTAGGAAACAGCCAATGAGCTGCAATTGTTCAGTATAATGAATGCTTGGCTCATATTCCAAAATTTCACTTTAAACCTAAAAATAAACATATATACAATATACATAGGTTAAGCTGCGTGCACACTTAGGATAATTATCGTTGGAAACGAACAACTAACGAACGATCGATTGTCCCATAATCGTTAACAAAAAAAGTGCACAACGTTGCTGATAAACGAACGACTGGAAACGAACGACCACCCCGGCGGATCTGTTTGAGCGATTGTTCACTATTTATTGTGTGTACGGTCGTTCAGTGATCCTGGATTGTTCTGCAGTACACTTTCTCCTTTACATGTCACTTCCTGCATCAGTCAAACGATCGTATCTAGCGTGTGTACACTATTGGTGGATTATATTTGAACGATCGTATCGTTACAGCATGCACAGAATTGTGCACAATACGATCGTTCAAAATAATCATGCATAATCGTTCTAGCTTTACAATTGCCATTGGTGTACATAGTACATGACCTCAATAGTAGCAACCAAGTTAAAATTCATTTTTCAGCATCTGACCTGTAGAACATATTTTGTGGTTGGGTATTATGGTGACAAGTAAGTTACAGAATCTCTTAACAACTAATTTGAGAACCCCTTGCTGGAATCAGATCCGTGGAATATATTTTGTGGTTTTACTATGGACTATTGCACTGTTCTTTGAAAAATGTCTTTATCTCCTCCATGGACACCCCTACCATGGAAAAAAAAGTTGTTTCCAAAAAAACAAATAATTGTGAGTACACTAAGGTAACACAAGGCAACCAGTTAGAATTTTTTTCTGATCTGAATACAATAAACCAGAATCCTATGCATGTTTTGGGTTAGCACACTTTGACTATCCTTATGAATCTTTCTGATGACCATGCCAAAGAGCAAAACAGCAGGTTAACTCCAATGCCATCCCCCACTCCAAGCAGTGCATATTCTATTTCTACCCAACCTCCAGAAGTGAAGAAATTAACAATATGAAACATAATGAAGAGTCTGTAAGCTCCAGCATGAGTGATTTGGAACTTATTCAGAGTTTACTGACAGCTCATGGCCAAAAAGGCGGGTACAGGCTGCTTTGGGAAGGATGTTGAACCTTTTGTCTTGCCTGAAAAAGTTTAGCTTAAAACTTTGGTTCACAATTGACAGTGCACTACCCCACAAGATGTTGTATATTTAGGTTTCATTACACACTAGCATCTCCAGATTCTTTCATCAATGTTTACTGGTCCTTACACAGAACCAAAGCATAATTTCAACTTTTCTTAGTACTTCAAAGAAAAATAAAGTCTTGCACACCCTTAATATTACCCCTCCCCAGATTACTGATGTGTAACTAGCAAGAAGCCATGATGCCCACTAGATGGTGAAACCTCTCCCAGCTGATCATACAACACAAATGATGAACAACCGGTACAGTGATTTCCACAGTGATTGCTGCTTTGATGTAGCAGTGGGAGGTGTCACCTGTATGGGTGATGGTCTTTGTCACCCAGGTGTGTCCTTCAAACAATAGATGAGGGACATCCATGAAGCTTTGTCTAGAGGTCTTTTGAAGGGCAGTAAAGCAGAAACAAGTCAATTACACCTATTGACAGGTGGGATAGCATGTGTGTGTGGGGATCAGAGGTGACCTGTCTCCTGGGTGATAAGAGGTAACATCTTGTCAAACAATAGTCAAATAGCAGAATGCACAGGTTCTACAGAAAGAATTCTGTACACAGGAGCCTTTCTTCTTTCACTGTAGGGTCTCTTGCCTCTGTTCCTCCATCTGTTGCATTATTGTTCCTTCAATCTCTAGTGACTCCAAAATCTAAGGCAGACATTACTCTATTCCCACCCTGTTTTAGTTATTCCCACCCTGGAGACATTTAAGACCCCCAAGAATCATTATCTGCAGCGAAATAAAGATGTTTTCATGCATTAAAAAATAAACATAAAAATAAAATAGAATAAAGTAAAATTGTATTTATTTCATCTTATCAGGTGATACAAGTTCTTTGAATTCTGATGCTAAGGTGGTGTGTTCTCTGAGGAGCTCCCCTTGCAGAAACAATGTTATCACCCTGACATACAAATTGTATGTGGAGCTCATAGTAATTTAACCATATGCAGCTCATCAAATTAAAGTCTACAGGGAGTGCAAGATATCATGAATTGTCAACATCATCAAAGAACATGAAAGATATAAAGTGTGCAGTTGTAGTATGTGATGTTGGTGATGAGTTTGGGTTCAGTTTAGTTTTTGTTCTTTGTGTTGTTTAATTATTTTTATATATTGTTAAATAAATTCTTTCAAGGGTTGCAGGTTTCCAATGGTCACAGATCTGCAAGTCCAACCAGAGGGTAACGTTGTGAGGAGTGCCTAGGTGTTGTGAGCCTTGTCCCTCTGCTCCCATCATGTTACTGCAGCCATTGCTATCCTATCATATTCCTTCATCCACTTACTGTCCTTCTTGGAACACAATTCAGCATTGTAGAACATAGTTAAACTTTTAAACCTTGACAATCGGTGTCAAATGTCGGTATTCTTTTGGTGAAAAGGCTCTTTACCGGTCACTGTGGGATTATGTCCTTAGGAGCATGTAATGATCAATGACCCGAAACTCAAAAGCTGATGTTGTACCTTTTGGGAACTTATAAGCACTTTAAAATGCAAACTGAAACGCCCTAAAGGATGAGTGAAAAGGAGTTCTTTAGGCTTTCTTCACACTGGCTTTACCTTTAGGAGGTAAAGACACACATGCAATGTTTATCATGTTGATATTGCAGCTAAATGGTATTTTTTGTATGTTACCATGGCATAGAAGCTTGAAGAAGTAATAATGAAAATGTAAAAAGATCTGAAACGATCATTACTTTTATGAATTCAAGAACCAGTTCCAGTTACCAGTTCAAGATATAGGTGATGATTACTAATATTTATATTATTTTTATTGAAGCACTGTACAAAGCCAATGTACAAAGTCTGATCACCCTCTTATAAACCGACCCTATAGTTTACACAGGGCTTTATTTTAGTCCCAGCAGTAAAATAAAGAAGCTAAAGAAATGTAATGCAAAGTACAATATAAGTGTAAACCAAAGAGAGAAGTAAATATGTATATACTAAAAATACGAATACACACGATTGTGTTTTATACTTCATGTGTCATATTACACTCTCTCTCATAGCGTTCTGACTAGGAGATGGAATAAATGTTATTATAGGCCTGTGATGAGGTTAGGGAACCTATAGGGTATAATTGGTTCAGTATGTGCTGCCGGTTGCCCTCCCCCAACCAATGTCAGATGTAAAACATAATTACAGACTGTGTAGCATATGAGGGGTTAGGGAGAGGGGGGAAGCACGGTCAGAGATTACTATTTATACACTCAGCTAGCTTCCATATTGCCCCATAAACCACAATATGAAACTAGCAGAGAACTAATACTGGTAGTGACTACTGTATGTTTAGTTACTGCACGTGTTAGTGAATCAAGCAGTAGTTTCAGGAGATTGTCCATCTTTGAATGAAAACGGCTGCTCAGTAGTAGTCTGATAGTTTCAAACAGTGGGATAGATTACATATTTGGTATAAGCAAGAAAATTAAATTTGGTCGGTTCCAAACGGTTCCAATAATGGACCTGATTGGGCTAATCCTGATTGGGACAAAAATATGTTCTATTTAGAAAAAACAGTTTGCCCCAAAGTGACACTGGGCTCACTAGAGATACACTAGGAGAAATTCTGGGGACAAGCAGAAACACAATGTTTCCCTAAATCAGGAAAGTTTCCATACGGAGGTACAGGGTCATTTACCAGTCCAGTTGGCACAAACATGTTTGACCATCATACTCTGGATATTTAAAGTTTCCATTTCAAAACTTATGAAACTTTGAAACTTGTGTAGGACTTTTTGACATTCTTTTTTTTATGTTGCACATGAGCGCTGGGCGTGTGCAACTGTGGTATTTTCTGAAGACCTTCAAATGCAACCTCAAAACTCACCTCTTCAGACAAGCATATAATGGGACCAAGGACACTTGTGCAACTATTGACCCAGCTTGGCCTCACCTCACCCCATTGCCAATGGAAACTCTACTTTATATTTCATCTTTCTTCCTCTAGACCAGTTATTCTAAATCAGGGTTCCCCCTAAAGTTGCCAGGGGTTCCTTGGGTTGTGGCTTCCAAAGAATGGTTCCTGCATAGATTTGGGGCCAAAACCACTAAGTACAGCCAGCTGCATGACTTTAATTATGCTCTTAGTTTCTTAGTTTTTTAGTTATCAAGGCAGTATTCTGGCTACCACTGTAGGAGTAACTGTCTTTCTACTGATCACCATTTTTAGAAAGGCCAACACATTTTTTTGGGACCAACACCACTTGGCAAAGCTAACTGCATTAAACCATTGACCTTTTTAGCTGTCCGTAAGAGTGGGGGACATTGTTCCTGCCCTTATTTTTACCCTTAGTATAAAAGACGTTCCCTGACACCTGAAAATTATTTTAAGGTTTCTTAGAGAGAGCCAGAAAGTTTGAGAAGTTTGCCTTGTTGGTCCCATTTACTTATATATATTTATGATATGTATCATTGTATCTGTAAAGCAGCACAGGAGATACTTGCTCTGTATTAACATAATAATATTATTATGATAAAATATTCTTTGGCAGTCTTTGGGAACATTCAATATACCAAATACGATATGCAGCCCCTTGGTGACATTGGGGGCTTCGTCATAAACATGTTTTTGCTGTCAAGGTTCCCATGAGATTTTCTATCACTTTCCCGGTAATGAGTGTCAGTCCTAAACAGGAAAAGGAATGTCCTCTAGAGGAGCAAAAACCTAACAAGCCCTAAGCAATGCTTCCCAGCCCCAAAATAGTTAGGCTTGAATGCATTCTAAGTCATTGACCCAGAATAAACTGAGCAGTTAGCAATTTTAGAAAGAAAAGTCAGCAATAGTAATTTACATACTAATAAAAGGTCTCCTAATAAAAAAAAGTGTGTGGTGGGGGGGCTTATGTAGTACACAAATATATATTATGCATGTCCTACCTACCTATGTCATTCATAGAATTAGCTATAGGATTATCCAGTGTCACAGACAGGAATGGTGCCACGTTGGCTTTGCATTGAACATCCATTGCTTGTCTCTGATTTTTTTTTTTTCTCTAAGGCTCTGTACAGCAGAGCTCTGTGCTTTGTGTGGGAGGTATAGGAGCCATTCTGTCTGCTACCAATTGTCTCAGGTACAACACCTGTCTGCAGTGCAGATTATACCATTCCACACTAAGCCAGAGGGGGAGATTATCACTGCACAGGTAGCATCACATAATGGTTGGAAAATTCATTCAATTGGTCTTTTCACTAGGGAGTGTTAGAGATTATGCAGGGAAAAGAAAAGCAGCATTCAGATATGTGTAGTTAGGATTTGTGTTTGTAAATGAGAATGACTGATAAATACAATTCAATGCAGAATACTTTCTAAAGGTATTCATTGCTATAAGTACAGTAAATGATCACAACGTTTAATACTGCAAAATTGATAGTATATCCAAAATCAATCTCAAATCTCATAAAAGGGTTAATGTGGTTAGAATGTTATGTCATGTTAATGTTAGAAATTGGGTATGCCCAAGTATGCTCAAGTACAGGATATGTATTGTAAAGAAGTTACAGCAGGTATTCAGTATATATGTATGAATGTGATGTGCGTGTTAAACATGAAATGTGTGTGATGTCCTAGAATCATTGGAACATCCGTGGTTGCTTCAGTTGATCAGGTTCAACAATGTGCATGAAAAATTAGGTCAACTGAATACCTGAATATAATGAAAGACCTGATTTTCCCATCTATGGCTTTATTCTTTCCTAATGGCATGGACATATTCCAAGATGACAATGCCAGGATTCATCGGGGTCAAATTGTGAAAGGTCACACATACGTAGATTGGCCACCACAAACTCCAGATCCTAACCCCATTGAAAATTCATTTTAAGTATTTTATATTCTTTGGCTTTCATTAATTACCTGGTGAGACTGCCATAAATGTTCTGTTATAGGATGAGAACACTCTGCTAAGCATAGCGTATGCTTAGCATAACTCGTTATCAGATAGAGGGACAAATAACAATGTTTCTGCTCCCCACTTAACCATACCAAAGGGATATGAGGATAAAAATTTCTAAATTTGGATAGGCTGTCTTTATTTTAAATAATTTCACCACCTAACTAGGCATTTGTTTTTTTGTTTTGTTTTTAAATCTACTATTTTGATTATTTGTGTAGCTATGTTAGTATTTCATTCTTGTGGGTTCCCTTTCTCAACAAGTGATATTCCATTTCAATAGATCTACCTAAGAAACAAGGTTGACTTCCACGGTAAATATTATGATATAGAGATTTGGAAATCAGCAAGGGAGGACTCTGAGCTTTGAGGCCCTTCAGCATTTGCCAAGTAAAATACCTTGCAATATAGGGAAGGCTTTGAAAGTGTGTGGGAGTGCTAACGTAATCTGATTTATGACAGCGAGTAGTTTTACAGCCTGGCAAATAGCTAACCCCTTCAACCCAAGGCTGTATTCACCGTCATGGCCTGGTATCTATGGCAGCAGGGTATATATGTACATATACGTATGATTCGCAATGAGGATTTTTTTTCCCTTGTCTGATCTTGTTGAATATCTATGGAAATAAAATTAGCAGCAGAACAGAATATAGTGGCGTTGTATTAGAATAATTACAACAATCTCTGTTTTTTTTTTTAAATTGCTCAAGAATCTAAAGTCAGAGGGTAGTGACAGAGCTACATGAAGGGTCTCATGGTCATGGAGGAGGTCCAGTGAATGGTTCTTCACCTACTCATTTCTCTAGAGAGCCCATTTTCTAATAAATATGGTTGTCTAAGAAGACATTTCCACTAAATCCATTCTAGGATTATGTAAAAAAAATATTTAAGGTTCAGCCACTTGCCCACTTATACTCACCATACCCATGCTTCATTTCTACTCTGTAATAACCCTTTAGAAGCTCCATGTTGGATGGTTTTGAAGCTTACACAAAGTTCAGAATGTCTTCCTCCTCACATGACTGAGTTCAGGCATTGTGATCGATTGCTAAGGATGCCCATCAAATTATAGGAGATAGTTACATTCTTTCCTATAAAGTTCCTAAATAACTCCCACATTGTCATTACCTTTCTGATTGTAACATTGGAACATGTCTGTTCATTGCAGCACTGTACTCATTAAACCATCATTAAAGGATAAGCATACTTTTAAAAAAGTAGCCCAAGTCTCTACCCTCCCTTTTTAAAGCAGACCCTTATTCCCCTCAAATGTTAGTACTTACAACAATCCAAGCACCTTGTTCTGCCTATTACATCCCAAGTTTTTTGCCTATGCCTGGCAGTACAGTCCCTATCATCGCTTTGGGGTGCTATTTATTCAAGTCTGATTGATCACCTGGCAGTAATTAGATTTGCAAACATGGAGAATAAAGAAGTGGAAATATGTTATCTGATTAGCCGCGTCTTCATAAATAAGTTCCTTCCTCTCTCTGTCACCTAGATGTTCCTGTACATTCCTGCAACAACTTTTACTGTTCTCTGTAGGTGCAATTGTGGATGTCCTGATACAGAAGGGTCCAACACTTTAGGATATTGACAAAGCTGACCACGACAGATTATAGTGATGAGCCATATCTATTTCCCTGACTCCCCTTCCTACCATACAGGTACTCTTTAATTAAATCCATATTGAGGACCACATTCTCAACTTGTATCTTGAGAAGTTACAGAAGATAACACCCCATGAAAAAATGACATGTTTTTTCCAGGTTATATTCATACAACATTCTCCCTCACTTCAATCTCATGATTCACTAGAGAAGGATGGAAAGTTTGTAGTGGGAAAAAAAAATGCAATCACATTGGCGTGGGCATTAGAAGTGTGAAGTGGTGTGTTTATGTTGGGGATGTGGAATGTATAGCGAGATGTAACACTGTGCCGCATCTATGAGACTGCCAGTTGTATCATGACCACCACAAACATGAAACATATGAAATCTGTGCAGGGGGAGACACCTATCAAATGTTGCTGTAGTTAGGTCATTAGATGGCTGACTTTACATTCCTGCAGAATAAATAAAAAGTTCAGACTATTTAATGTTTAAACAAAAATGTGTTCCTTGGCTGTATGTTTGACGAGTCAATCTAAAAAGGTGGACCTGAGCTAAAAAAGTAGTGTTATTTTAATTGTACCTAATAAGTACCCTGAGACCCCCTATGAAAAAAAGCAGGTTACTTTCTGGCATTTGAAGGCGCCTGGACATTTTCTATCCCAGAGCAACCCCTAAAAAAATTTTTAGGTCTTGGTGAACTCCTGTTAAAACCATTATTGGTGGGGAAAAAAAACCTTTTACAAATGGAAAGAAATTCCCCTTACTGTAGTGACCAGAATACCACCTCGATAGACAAGTAAAAACATCATGCGACTGGCTGTACCAAGTGGTGTTGGCCCCAGAATTATGCAGGCACCATGAAATGGGTAGCCAATCAGCTCCTAGCAAACTCTAGATGAGCCTCCAGCAAGATGGCTGCCAGCACATAAAGTTCAAACCAGACAAATGATCAGCTTCAGGGAAAGCACAGGAAATATGGGTGACTGGTCCTTTGCCCTCTTCCTATCAGGTCGCTAAATGCCATGACTAATAAACAATCAAAATTGACTTTGGTGAGGTCTGCCAGTACTTAGTGAATACTGACTGGCTTCTTTGGGTTACAACAGTTAAGAATTCACACTTAGGGATTAACAAAGCCATCGTAGGTCCACCTCTGGTAAATTTAGGAAGAGAACTGGGGGTACAAGGGATGTGGAGACAGTAGACCATGACGGGATGGGGGGGGGGGGGGGTCTGGTTATGTATAAAAGCATGTCAACATTTAGGCATGCCCAGAACAAGTTCTGCCTACGAGTATGTTTTTGGTTTGTAGGCAGAACATCTATGGCGGAAAATGAACACACACATAGCTAGGAATGTAAAATATACCCAAGGCTGCAAGTACTGAGCTGTCAATGAACATTACACCCTTACTTATGTTTAGTAGACATGCACTGGTAAAAAAAAAAAAAACAATTGATTGCTGAGGCTAGGAGAACATCGGATAACCCCAGACATGGAGCACCTTGGATCCTATACTACCCTTGCCCAGTAATATACCAACCCCATGTATATCTGATGTTCCTCTCTTTGGGGTCACATTTTTCTTTTGAACATAACTTATTCCATGTTCTATTTAAACCCCATGCTAGCTGTCAGTAAAATATATAATGTGTGATAAAAGTCACATCAGACATTTTTAAAGCTATTTATAAACTTCACTTAATGAGAGTTTCATCAGCCGTATTTTCCATGCGAGGGAGGACTGGAATGGTGTTTGACATCGGGGTGGATCATACTCTTTCCGAAGCAAACAGCTGCACCAGGGCACAATTTATTACCTTGTTTGTCCACACCGGACACAGAGGTCATCCCTCTGGACAGCCAAGTGACCTCATGGTAGTTTAAGGGGTCAAGGCTTGCTTTGTTGGCGTAAGGCCTAGCATGGAAAAGTGCCTGAAAAAAGAGAACCGTCTTTGTGGCTAGAGAAATCAGTCCAGTTGCAGATGTCATTTAACCTGGGTTCACAATTGACAGCAATTTTGTGGTTGCTAGTAATACCACATGATTTATTTGACATTTTAATAAAAAAACTCCATTATTCAATAACAAAGTTTTAATTTTAATACAACTCTTGTAACTCCTCGATTTTTACTTGACATCTACTATACAGCAGCTAGAGAGGGAGAGAGAGCACACATAGGTGTGCTGAATGCAAATATACTAGATTAGATTCCTAGTTTTGGTTGAGGTCCTCGAAGGCAATGGCCTTTGTTGGTGTTGGAAACTGATTGAGGCACCCATCTTCAGTGTGGTGTCCTCTAAGTTGCAAAATCAACTGGGTAATATTAACTGGTGGTTAATGCTGTGGGATGGTCTACAGGTAAGTTATATCGGCCATGAGAAGGGTCGTTGGAGGTAGGCTAAGCGGTGGGAAAGGGAAGCTGGAGGCCTCTAAACTACCCCGGGTATGCATATCTATAACGTGAGATCCAAAGCACTGCAGCCCCCGATTGCTGTTATTGAGATTTGGACTGATAATTGTTGATGTCACTATTGTACTGCCTACTTTTCTCCTTGCTGGAGGCTTTGTCCCGAGGAAGAAAACCCTGCCTCCATCCAAGATAATTGCCACCATACAAAGACAGTGCATGGTAAGTCAATAATGGAGAAAGGTAAGCTGCAGGGGGACCACAAGTAATACCATCTGCATTTTTGGGTAAAGCTTCTAGAGATCAGTTCTTTAATAGGCATGAGACTATAGTTCTTTAGGCAACAAGTTCTCGGCTATAGCTATAATTGCTGCATTAGCTATTACTTACCATCATTTGTATTTTACTATATTGTATTTCCTCTGGTTGCATTGTGCTACAGTTTACGCATACTAAAAAAAAAATCTACTCTTAAAATATATATTGTGAGAGTTATTCATGTGCCTTGAAAATTATTCCACATCATTCTTGATATATGTAAACCTACACTAGCTTCTTGAAAATAAACATTTACTGTATAGATATAGACTGTATAGAGTTTCTTGTTTTGTACATGATGATCCTCCCTCCTCCCTATCATCCTCACTTGTTGATCAGGCTGCTAAAGCAAGTCGTAACCTGCAGACCAGCTCGGGTCTGTGAACAGTCTTCATTCAACCAGCTGCCTGCAAAAGAGAAGTAATTATATTAATGAGGGTTTCCCTGGGGAAGAATCTGTGACATCAGAAGAGGTGCTTACCAATTACAGGGCTGGGGGGCGGCTCCAGGAGTTCAGTAAAGCTGACTTTAGGAACATTTGCCAAATGACAGACTAGTAATGTTTGACTAAAGTTTCTGGTAGCTGGAAAAGGTATGAAATGGAGCGTGATTATGGCTCAGCACCAAGTTTGATATCAACGAGGACAGGTTGACCTCCAAAGCTGAGATGACCTCTATTGCTGATGCTTATCTGGACCCATCTAAGTCTGCCTTTCTTGAGTTTAGCCATGGACCACCACCTTCTTCTTCACAAGGCCAACACTCTCCAGTTTTGGCACATGGACATTATTCATTGCATGGCTTCCACCCGGCTGGCCACGATGGTCTCTTTTCTCCTGGGGCCTCGGCCTATGGAGGACGGTCATTCCCATACTCTTACTCTACCTCTGCAGCCAGCCAGCACCTAAATGGGAGCCCATACCTAAGCTACCAGCATTACAGTAATACACTCAACAACAGTGGGAGACTTCATGAAGATCCTGGTAGGTTATACCATCTTGAAAAATGTCTTCTTCTTTCTTTCATGCTAAAAAAATGTATAATTGAGGTGTAGTAACCCACAGTAACCAATCCAAATTGCAGTAATGGCATTCCTATAACATACAGATTCATTTGGGTTGGCTGCTGTGGTTTATTGGCCTTTGCACATTAGTCTTTGACCTATGTATGTATCACTTTATATGCCAAGTAACAGTAAATAATATAATACAAAGATAACAACGTACAGCAACCAATACAAGCCAATAAGTGATCAGTTCTGAGCAACTTAGAATAGATAGCCTATGAGAAAATTCCTTTGTGATTGGTTGCTGACGGATGCCAAAGCGCATACCACCAATTCCATATTTTTAGTAAGTTGTTTCATTGATCAATGCTGAAAATATTTTTTCTGGGCGGAATTTATATTATGTGCTTTCATACTTCATACAAATATTTCAAAAAATATTTATTCATTTAATACTAATAAGCTTTACTTATTATGAACATATTTACTGCTTTGTTTTTCTGAATTGTTTTTTTATATTATTGATACATGTATATATATAATTTATGTTTTATTTTTTAATAATTCTATAGCACAAAATGTTCAGTATGGTTGTTTAATCATTGCACTTTGAATTCAAGCTTCACATAATAAATGTAAGCTTTTAAGTGAATTTTAACTGTAAGCAGTTATTAAAATGACCCGGGAGACCCCTGATATTAGGATCAGCCTGCACGGCTCTAGGGGGCTTTTTCATGAGCACTGTTTTTTTCTACCCAACCAACGCATTTAGAAAACTCAACATCTGGAGCCTGCAGAACTTCTTACATGGAACAAAGCAGCTTTGCATCTGTTGACAATGCACACGTACATTGGGAACACTGGTTGTATGCATCTATCTATCTATCTATAAAATAGCTATCAATTGAGATGGATAGATAGGTTTCAGTTTACCTTTCTAAAATATTCAATATTAATTAAATATGATAATAATAAAAATAATAATTAATATATCTAACTAGTGTTTAGAGGTTGCTTAGCATTTCTTCCATTTTATTATAAAGACTCCAATAAAGTACTGATGCCATTGTCTCAGTTTGCTACAAAACACTTCTTTTTTCTATGAGACAGATTCACCATCTATGGAGTTTTTGAACATTTAATGGGCATTGATTTTTGGCAACTGTGATCTATGATCTATGCATCTATATCTCAGCGGTTTGTTGTTTTCCTGTGCCGCAAGTAATATTTGCATTCAACTGTCTATTTCATGTCTTGTTTATTTTGGACTTCTACTCTGAGGTTGATGTAACACCTTCTTTTGTTCCTGAGGAGGATACATAGCCTAAACAGGTCTTCTTCTTTCTATGATGTCAACAACTTTTTGCTTTTTAGTTCACGGTGTAGCTGCTGATTAGGCGGTGGTGGACAATTCCCCTTTCTGACATTTTGGTATTTAATGACCTGCTCCATGTCCAACACTTTTAAGTTTTTTAATGGCAGATTTTGTTTAGTAAAAATTTGGAAAATGTTTAAAAAATAAAATTTTGTGAAGATCAATGTTGATATTGATTTTACATGTCATAGTAATTACTATAATGCTTAAATAAAAATGGCCTATTTTAGGGTGATATTTCATTTGCTGTGCATCTAAAGTTATTTTTAGAAAACCAGAAGCATTTTGGATGCCACCTTTACAAAAAAAAGGAAACCTAACTACTTGGTTCTGTTCTAATACAACGTACTATAGCAGTGTGTCCCCTTTCCCCGTTCCCTTTCAGCATGTGTGTGTGTGTGAAGTCAGAATAGGTATGCTACTTTGAGGACTGTTCCTCACCTGTTCTGATGACAACTGTAAGATTTCAAAACATTCCTCTATTGTCCTATGGCTTGAATCCACTGAAAAAAGATGTAGTGTGCTGAAAAATTATTATATCTCATTCTTGGCCAGAGCGTTGTGATGTGCAATGGACATTGTATGGCGCTATGCAAATATAAGGACCACTGCCCTGCCAGCCTCCAAATGCCCCTAAAAAGTAAAGTTTTTCTTACAATATGTTAGAAAAATTACTTGTCAAAGTACCAGGAGGAGTGGGTGATGGCAAAATCCTGCAAGAATATTCAGCAAAAATGGAGCCGGGGAATGTAATTTGTCTTAAAGCTGTTCTCCCCTCTAAAAGTAAACCCCCTCCCTTCTAATTAAATGCTGCCATTAAAAAATATTTGACTCCCATACAGCCTGCAGTCATGTACTTTCAACATTTAAATTTCTCATGACAACAAATGCCATGTGCCAAAGTAGACCTTCGAAATGTGTAGGTCATGTGACCAAAGTCTAGGCATTTGGCTATTTAATCTTCACTTTCAGCATAGATTAAGTGACAAACAACCCAAACCTATGAGCAAATGCCTGGGGCAACATTTGTTCTAGCCCCTCTGTGATTCCATTTTTATCCATCCACATCTTCCAATCCCTATTAGGTTTTATAATCACCAAAGAAACTCCAATAGAATGTAATAGAAAATCACAAAGCACAATTTCTAAAAGTAGCTAAGGATTAGAACCTTGCTCAGGAATTTGTTGTTGTCTGTGTGACTTTTCAATTCTTGTGTCACCATTACTAGAACTGATGGAAAATATCCCCAACAGAGCTACGAGCAGTTAAAATTACTTTTGATTTTAATTACATTTTGGTGAAATGCATTGGAGTCAATGAGGAGGGTGAAATTTAGTTTAGTCTTTGGTGGTTTTTCAGGGGGCATTAAAGGCTCCTGAGGGTTATGGGAGATTCCTGTGTTCATGTGTGTCATAAAAAATGCCCAATTATTATTTTACTTTTCAAATAAATAATGATTCAATATACAATAAAAAAAAGACAAAAAGACACATACAACAATCACTATGCAGTGTGTTGATGGAGCTCCATCCCAGTGAGTTTGCATGGTCCAGGACCTCCAGCATCACATGATATAGTGTTCAGCATGACATCGACAATTCATCTTTGCTCCTTGGTTATAACAACACATGTGCATTGTAAATGGAGTCTGACTGTTTTTCTGCATCACTAGCAGACATGATTCAGCATTGTCTGACGACCCACCGCTTGTGCTTTTCAAAAATTAGACAATTCAATTGAAGCATGCACATTCTCCCAAAGTTTATTTAAAGTTACGTCTTTCTCTAAATATAGTTGTCTATGGATGTAGTTTATTTTTAATTGTTAATCTTAATATGGATATAGTTTATTTTTCATTTGGTAATCTTTATTAGTTTCTTTTTTCAAACCTTTAATAGTTTCTTTTTATTAGTTAAAAAAGTGCCAGTTGCTACAAGATTTTACTTTGTAATAGTTAAAATATCAATCTTTTTAAATCGGTCTAAAAATGGGGCAACTGAAGAGGAACAATGGATAGGGGATTTGGTGCTGAAAGAGGGACAATCCATCTAGATCAGGGATGATTGGGGAGTGTCTTTGATCTTGAGGGACCCTTTTCCATTATATATATATATATATGTATATATATATATATATATATATATATATATATATATCACTTTTGACAAATATATATATATATATTTTTATATATATATATACACCACTTTTTATACAAATACAGTAGATCTCTCAGTAGTAGAACTGGCAGTAGTCTTTGGTAAATTTCTTTAGCTGTAAGATGTTTGTAGGCCACCTTGCATGAACTGCCCATTTCAAGTACCCCAAAACATTTCATTTATTTTCTAACCAAGGCTTTGACTGGGCCAGTACATTTTTTCTCGTATAGCTATTTCTTGTTGAATTTGTTAGTGCACTTTGGATCATTATCAAGTTGAAACATACATTTGTGTCCTCATTAGGTTTAGATATGATATGAGAACTCATAGTTGATTTGATGACTGCTAACAAAGCAAAGCAAAGCAACCCCAAATCCTAACAGTTCTACCACCATGCTTCACAGATATAATGTTCTCCAAAAATACTGTCTTTTGTTTGTGCCAAACATTTCTACCAATACCATATAAATCTAGGTATTGAAGGTAAAAGGAAAAGGAAGCCTTGTTGTGCAAACTTAAATAAAAATAACATTTTATTTCAATAAATTATAAATATACAAAAATAACCTAAATAATAGGCATATTTGTAAATAGCATTAAGCCCAAGGCATAATACAGCGGGGTAAAGAACATAGTACCATATGTCATAGATGTTAATGGCGTCTCAAATCCTGACGCATTTCGCACACTGGCTTCATCAGGGATGTGGAGACATTACATTGTAATAGTAGTGTAACCAAAGTAAGGAAAATGAAGTTGATTTCCTTGAGTTTAGGAGATACTTGAGATAGGATACTTAGAAGGACTAGATGAGTATTTTAGCACGTTTGACAATTTTAGCATAGATTAGTTGACATAGATAGTTAGGGTTCATATATACACACAATGGATCCTCCAAATGACTTCTTTCGTTGGGAGATAGTGGTATGGACATGATGTCCACAGCCAGTTTAGGGTATACAAATCTATCTTTGATTTATCAGCCCTCAATACTTTCCTCCAGAAGGCCTTTGTTTAATGGAAATCCATAGTCTAGCCCTTTCAGTCAGCAAAAACTTTCTCCTCCTTTCTCCTTTGCAATATATGGCAGATGTAGCTTCTTTTTCTTACTAACGGATCTCAAATAATATGATGATCTTAAAAATCCCCTGTCAGACACACACTTCCTTCTGAGGGCCTTGGAGAGCTCTTCTGATTTTGAAATTTTAAAGTGAACAATAGAACTTCTCAGATGTTTCAGTAATAAAGGTTTCACATGCAAAGGTCCTCAAGGACATCTAATCAGTGACACCAAATCTGGAACACCCAATTCGATGTGGTGATAAATGTAGGAACATAATTACTTTTTCCACGTGACAAATCTGCATTTTCATTCATTTAGATTATGAGAATGAAAGCGCCATGTCGATGTGATGTGTCGTTTATTCGAATACATCACCTTTACCTGTGGCCACTGTCTAAATGAAGATCTAATATTTCCCTGTTTCGTGGGTGGTATTTGCTTTTATGGTGTATTTAACATGTCTGAATAGGCAAAAATTAAAGCTTTGCTTTTGAATATTTTAATTAGAGATCAAATCAGTAAATTCTCAATTCCTTAAGTTTGAGCCATTCCATGGTAGATTTGCTAGAGTTCTTGCATTTCTGGTTTAGGCTTTTCGAGAGGTGGCTTCACGTTCATTATGAACACTTTGATACGATATTAGATTTTATAGTTACCTAAGTGATTGCAAGCTGTCCAACCCTAAAGCTGCAAAGCAGCTTTATACTATACCGTTTCCACCTCTGTACTTCACAGTTGGTATGACATTATTCCCTTTAAATGTTGTCTTTAGTTAGCACCAAACATCTACTGCAGTCTTTCTTTTTTACATGGGGGAATCCTTGAAATAACTTTCAGGGAACCTTTACTAAAGCTCCCAATATATTAGCATTGTGATCAGTGGGAAGAATGCCTCCTATATTACTAGGCAGGGGGAAGATACCCTAAAAGAACATTGCTGTCATCCTAACTGATCTGAGAGGCACAAATTGCTCATTGCTCAGGGAACTCCTAGCAACCTCTGGAGGAACCCTAGAGTTCCATGGAACACTGGTCTACTGGTAATGAGGCCATACAACTTTATCTTTCATTAGTGCATAGTACATATAAGTGAAGGCCTCGTCTTTACCTGTATGTTCAATGGCCAACAGTAGTCTCTAATATTGCCCTATTATTCTTTTTTTAGACGGAAATTCTATTTTTCTGCCACATCTTTCATGCACTTTAAATTGGGATGATATGTTTCTGATTGTAAAAGCTTGTAATTTTACAACTATTTCAAGAGTTACAAGGGCTTCTTCATCTTCTGCCTACCAAATTGTGCTAAGCTTTGAAAAGTAATCTTCTGTGGCTTGGGGTAGGTATCCTAATCAAGGAAGGTCTTTCAACATCAATGAGATAGACTTTCAATGCCCCAACCAACATAACCGCCAACCATCATATGGAGGTCAAAACTGCAACTTTCCCTTGATGTAAATAAATAAAAAGAGTTGAGGATTACGGTATTTTTTGAAAGTAGAGTTAGTTTTGAAGGTTCTGGCAGTATACAGAGTTTCAAGAAGTGACTTGTGTTTTGCTTGTCCCGCACCTGTACCCTCTAAAGGTCTGTCAATACAGGTCATCAAAGGTCCCTAACTGTCACATCAAACCTTCTCTGTGCTATGCAGCCTTTCCACATTCCTTGTGTTTTTTACTGGCCATTGGTGACCTTGTTCACTACAACGTCATATCTTCACATTTTGACAGAACCCTACACTTCTCAGGATGTAAGCATGTTATTTCAGAACTTCTATACCCTATTAAACCATAATATCTATAGATTTCAGATAGATGTTTGATGTATTTTTCAGTGGCAGTCCACTATGAAGTTTTTTTATTATCCTCAAGATGTTTAACCACAAGATGTTCTCGGTCCTCAAGGATAAATAACGAGCAACATCTAGAAAACCATTTACTTTTAGCTAAGGCTCTCATGAACACACCACCAGCTTGTGAATGGAATGGAGAGCACCTGTCACATTTTTCTCTACTTCAAGATTTTTTGAACACAGGTGGACATGACACTCAACTTCATATCTTGCCCCTAGCGGAGCTTAGTCACTTAGCTTACTAGGAGGTGAAACGCGTCAGAATAGGACACCTTATGTTTTCATGTCTCTAAGAGGCATTTTTTTCTATAGGGAAACTATAATGGCTTTAGGTCAATTTCATTTCTTTTATTAACATTATGGGTTTGTTGTAACTGTTTGGTTTCAGGTTCAATTTGAGCATTGTACAGAATATAAAATATAAAATATATATAAAAAATATAAAAAACTCATATAAAAAATAAAGAGTACAAGAGTGAGCAGGGATGGATCATTCATGAGACTTACTTAGTGGCCATTTCAAATCAAGCTTTAGCTATTGAATTCTGCAAACATCTTTTTTTTCATGAAAGCTCTTAAAATTAGCCTGAAAAGAAATTAAAGCTCCACCTGCTGGCTGGAAAAAATGATATGAAATATTCATATAGTCACATAGAAGATCAACCAAAACTTCAGCAAGTAAAAGTATAATTTCTATACTGTGCAGACATGATCACTCCTATATATTCCACCTCAATTACATCAAAAAAATCATAATTTACTAATAATGATAAGCATAATATGTAATTTTGTTATTGAGTGCCTTTACTATTATTTTCCAGAACTCGAAAAATCAACGATGATAGAAAATGGAGAACTTCGAATGAATGGAAAAGGGAAGAAAATCAGGAAACCTCGAACAATATACTCCAGTTTACAGCTGCAAGCCCTCAATCAGAGGTTCCAGCAAACCCAGTATTTAGCCCTTCCAGAAAGGGCAGAGTTGGCGGCACAACTTGGCCTGACCCAAACCCAGGTGAGGACCAAATGGTTATGAGTAGATGTTCTATTTCATTATAAGATATCGGTTCTCAATGGCAACCTTTTCCACTCAACTGAAGAAGCAATTCCAACCGATTCTAAATAGAAAAATGATAGAAAAGATGTATGCTTGTTCTTAAAGGGGTGAGATATGTTCCTGGAATATCCATCCAGTAAGCCGAAAGATGTTCCTTTGTTATAATGAATGCCCCTGGTAACTGTTGAAGGCCATAGTTAAAACCTGCTTGGCTTAGGATGAGCCTCCTACTCTTGGTTCCTTCTTAAAAAAATGTTCCTTTGTTATAATAAATGCCCTTGGTAACAGTTGAAGGCCATGGCCAAAACCTGCTTGGCTTTGGGTGAACCTCTTACTCTTGGTTCCTTCCCAAAAAATGTCCCTTTGTTATAATGAATGCCCTTGGTAACTGTTAAAAGCCCTGGTCAAAACATGCTTGGCTTTGGGTGAACCTCTTACTCTTGGCTTTTTATGCTCTGATAATTCAATATGAGTAGACCAGGTTAGAAGCCCTAGAAAAGGTTTCAGCATGTGACTAGTGTGTTTCTTGTGAGTTTTTCTTTAACGTTAATGAAACTTTCTATTTTTCTGTTCATGCTAGGTGAAAATATGGTTTCAGAACAAGAGATCCAAGTACAAAAAAGTCAGCAAGCAAGGTTCAAATGTCCAAGATGGAGATCACTCTCAGAATTCTTCATCAGTTTCTCCATGCTCTCCTAATGGACCTCCAATGTGGGACTTTCATTCAGCTGGAAGAACTGCCCCCATGCCCCCTGATTACTTGAACAATTTCAACCCTTGGTACCAGAATCCAGATGCTCTGTCAAGGCCGCCAATGTTATAACAAAAAAAAGAACTGTCAGGCCCTTGACATTTTTCTGGGTACTACAAGTTAATATGAGCTAATATGGAAGACCTGAAATAGGGTCATGAAATACAGAAGTGGTCCAGCTTTTGGCCCTGTCTTCCATCCAGGGAGATGCCATATGCTGATGTTCCCTATACATCTCAAACACTAGTCGGTGACCTGAGTAGATACAATGTAATAATCCAAATTTCACTGGGACAAATGGTTGGAACAAGGAGATACTCTTTATTAAAAAGCTAAAATCTAGTGATGGTCAACAGGTATACATTCTTCAACTCATTATCGTCTACACAATAGCCAAGATCTAAAAACATAAGTTTAACCTACTGAGACCTGATTAAGGAAGGTTAGCAATGTTAAATTCCAATTTGGTCAAAGATGGACATAGCAGATAAACCCCGTAGGAGCACAAAATTTGCCTTCTCCCCTTTCCTCCATTCCTTTACTGCCCATGTCCAAAAACATATTTATTGTAATATATTTAAATAAAAGTATGTGAATCCTTTGTGATATAGTGATGTCACAAAGAAAAGATTTCTTTCAACCAAAACAGCCCCCAGGGCCAATGGGAGAGGCAAATCTCATTGCCTGGAAATATCAAAAAACACTACTTTTCGCCACCAGTAGAGGGAGTTTCAGTACATGAGGATCCCCCAATTAATGCAAATTGTCCCCCGAACTCCAGAGGGCCCCGGTGCAGCTGCACAGACTTCACATATAATACATTGACTCTTGAGTTTGGTGAAAACAACAGCAAATATACAGTTTTCCACATTGGATGTTTCTACCTCTCACATATTTTACAACGATTAAAGTAAACCCACTAACTAAAATCTCATATAAGCTGAACTTGACAGATATTAAATACACAAATAAAAGCAAATATGTATTATTTATCACATGAATAAATATATTTTTTTAAATGCAAGCATTGTACATAAAGGAATATACCTTGGCATCACTTTTTCTAGTCTCTATATAACAGAGCTCAAAATAGGGTAGGAGAATCAGAATAGGAGGGCAATCGGTTGTGCACAGAGCATGCTGATAGCAGAAGAGAGCAAACTTTGTTTTAATCTACAGCTTTCATTGAAATACTATTAGGTGATCCTGGGATCTTGGTTAGCCACTAACTATAATAGGGGGCAATACTTCCATAATTGGTATGCATGCAGGCAAAATGTAGCTACAAAGAGGCTTCAAGATATCACCAGCACCAAGATGTAACAATGGATGGAAAAAAGAGGACATGGCAACTGTTTATGATACACAGTGCTTTAGCAAATGCATGTACATACATTTTCTGGGCCCATTACATTTAAAGCATCCGCTTGCATCAATACAATGTCCACATATAATGGAAATTAAGGCTCCTCCTGCACTACAAGGATTGTTATCATTTTTGTTTGGGAGAAACATAAAAGGCAGTCAGATGCAGTATCTTATCCCTATTCCTGCAGGCTTGCTCCCAGCTGAACCACTGATCCCGCCAAGCCAATTCTCTTTGCTGCTCTGTCAGTTTCAAGCACTCCGATGTCATCACATACAATGCAGGAGCAGCAGTCCTGCATAAGTTAGGATGGTAAAATCCCTCCCACAACCTGCAAAGTGGGGAGGAGCACCGGGCCAATAATTATTATTATTTATACCCCTCTGTCCATAATTACTAGTGATGCAATGAAGGGACCATGGTTGTTTTCCCTTTGGGGGCTCCTGACCCTCTTCAGCCAATAGAGACCCTCAAATGGGCCTGTGTTATTTTGACACAAGGGCTCACTGTCGACTCACCATCAGAACGGACCACCTTTTGCTTTTTCTTCTGGTCACTGGCCTCTGAGCCAAACAAAAGCAAGCCTGGAATATTTCTTGAAGATATAATTACATAGTTAGTTAGGTTGAGAAAGACATAAGTCCATCATGTTCAACTAGAAAAAAAAAAACATATCCCCGATAAAAACCCTATAGACATAGTTGATCCAGAGGAAGGCAAAAAAAAAACCCTGGTACAATTTGCTCCAACAGGAGAGGAAATAGTTTTTTGGACTCTTTGTTTTTGGAGATTTTAGAGAATTGAAGATTCGTAAGGGTCACATATCAATTATATCCAAATCCATGGGCAGCCCAGATAACAGAATGGTCAAATTTTGTTCAAGACTCAATGTTTTTCTAACACAGCATACTATTACACATAATGTACATTGTTGTAAGTTGTGCGCTAATGTGTGTTCTCCCACAATGTACATTGGCAAAATGGTCATATAGCCAGGACAGTTTATCACATTTCTACTCCACCATCCCAATACTGCTATGACCATTTTGCTTCTCCAATCAACCTGTCTCATAAAGCTGAACTCCAGATGCAGCAGACATAGCATGCACCTAACCCATTAATAAAATCATATTAAAAAGATTTCTATTATGCAAGCAGTGTAATTCTCTAACATTTCTAGTTGGTATTCTTGCAGATTTTGTACAGCGGAGCTCAGAGAGGGGAGGGAGAAAACCAGCAGCAGGAGCCAGTCTGCTGTTTGATAGTGGTCATGTGCTAACCAGGAGCATGCTGATAGGATGATATGAATAGATCCTTGGCGGGTTTCTATATATGTATTTGATCTGTGTATTTATCTGTTGGCCTGGAGTTTAGCTTTGAGAAAACATCCATATATGCTTAAAATGGCTCATTGCCTTCTTTCAGTTAGCAACGATTGACCACAATCAATCAACCTTTGGGTATCTAATCACTGGAAGAAGGATCTGCAGTACTGTGTGTACTGTGTGTGATATAACAATGGACATATGGCAAAGCAAACATGTAAAATGTGATAACATAAAACATTAAACAATACAATAATAACTTGTGTGCTCAGTCACAGTACACCATACTAGCCAAATAAATTACATTCAAACCTGATTCAAAAAATGTATGTAATACATGTAAAATGTAAATGACCAAAATTAATTCTTCAAACTTTATATGAAAAAGTCCTTCCATCTGAATCTGAACTTTAAGGTTCCTGTGCCGCCAATTCAATGTGAGCAGCTGCGTTAGGCTAAAGAGAACATGAATGTGGCATCTCGTGGTTTCCTTTGATGGGATTACTTGAAAAGAAGACATCTGACACAACACTGCCTTTAGGTTAATAATGTTCTGTTTTGTTTATTGTCTGAAGCTTTTATATATTCATCCCATAATTTTATTAAACACTGTTTTATGTTAAATTATAATTACTCTTCAAGTGACTTTGTGATTGACGTACTGTATGGGGAAGAATAAAATATACCAAATCTGTATCTAGGTTGGGTGGGACATGATGTCTTATGTTAACTCTAATGCCTTGATTTACCAATAGGGCTTCTGTTGCCTGGTGGAATATCTTGTTACTTTTCAGTTCAGGGCACATAGGCATGCCAACCCATGCCCATCCATATGTAATGCTTGTTGGCTGACTGTCAGTGGGTCCGTCATATGGTATGTGGGGCAGTTATGGTGGCAGGCCAAGGTATAGTAATAGGTATGGTTGGTATATATTTTCATAGATCTTAGCAGAGCAGTAGTGAGCATTAGAGTGCCAGGCAGTAGACAGTGGGTAGTTATTTCATTTTAGATGACATTTGCTTTTTATTTTTTATAATCACTGGGGTGGAAGATGTTGATAGGTCACATTTTGCTTTATTCCTGGAGGAGTTTAGCTACATGACTGGTGTGATGACGCTATCCATGGGGATATACTGTGCCTAGTGTATTAACGTTAACCTGTCAGATCCAAGAGCATCCATGATAATACCACCTCAAAAGTTATCATTCTTGGTCTGTCTTGACTTTGCCATGAGATTGCTTTCCAAGTTGGCATGTCCTTCTTTACAAACCCCATTAATCTACAGTCAGCAACAACTGAACTATTGTCATTAGAATGTTGAATAGTGGTAGAACCAATGAAGGGTGGAAGGAGACAACAATGCCCAGTGTAAGTAGCTCCTTACCTGGCCTTAGATGTAGTGGCCACATTTGTTTATCACTTTTCAGGAACATTTTCAACAAGTACAGAAAATACTTTGAGCTTAAAATGAAGTCCGCTTGTCATGCACAATGGTATTTTCATTCTGTACCCTACCACCCCCACCACCATCATGTATTGGAGATGGAGAAAAGAAGACATGTTTGTAGTTTAGCCTGGGAAACAACTATGGTTTTTTGTATAGATACTGAAGAGTAAATGTGGTCAGCCTTTCAACATGGTAGGGAAGTGCTAAAAATAAGGCCAAGGCAACCACCTGGGACCTTCAGGACTGGTAATCTGTAATATATTCAGATATGCTTCAGGTCTGCTTTCCTTCCAATCATGGCATTTACTTTTCGTATTAGAAATGATTCAGTGACACAAATGCATGTCATTGCATTCCTCATGGTAGCCAGGTGAGGTTTTAGGAGGAGAATATAGAACTCATTCTATCCCTAGAGGGCACCAACCAAGACACGATTGTCAGGTCACCTGTGCTCAGTAACTGTTGCTTTCCGTCTGCTGATTTTTGCGAAATTTAAATTGTAAGTATTGGTCTAACACCTCTTGGAGATAGAAACGCTTTTTCTGGCCCTAAAACAAATATGCATGTGGCCCCCTTTTTGAAAAACAGACAAAAGATGGGAAAAAGATGCTATAGGTTCTTCAAATATATATTAAAAATAAACTTGCTACTGAAAACACATGGAGCTGTTTTATAAACAGATTCCTTAATCTTCCTTTGCTATTTTTTATTATTTATTGTTCTATTCTTTTATAATTTCACAATACTGGCACTCTTTGTTCTTTGGTTTTAAAAAAATATTATTCTTACAGTCTTAAGTGTTTATTTTCTTTTTAGTGGTTTGCATGGCAGGAACAATGGTTTTATGGAGAATAAAGTTTGTAAGAAAATTTTTCTTTTGTAGGTGTCAGAAAAGGAATAATCCTGTAAAGCAAAGCTCTGTCTTTATAATCCTGACATATGGAACCTGGGATGTCTACCACTTATTAAAGGATTTAAATGTTCTAATTATATTTATTTCATAAACTGAAAGAGAAAAATTCCAGCAAAATATGTCAATAATTACCAGTCCTGTGGCTCTTGACTCCAGTCCTAAAAATGAAGGGACACGCTGGTGACATAGAAGATCCTGGTTGGAAAGAAGGTGGGCAGCACGGGTTTTAGGCACCTGGCATCAACAGACATTGGATGCTGAAGTACCTAATGGCTGGTGTAGTTCTGCGAGAAAGTTTTGGGGTCACAGGTGGAGGAAATAGTATTTATTAATGCAGTTTTGCAGGCTCTTTTTAATCAGTTGCTCACTTTTTAAATGTATTATTACAATCATGTATTTATATATTGCCAACATATATTGTCCCTACCATAGTTTAGGCCAATATTGGGGAAAAGCCAATTACCCTGCCAGTATCATTTTGGAATATGATTGGAAACCAAAGCACCCAAAGAACATACAAACCCCATGCAAATAGTATCTTGGCTGACATTCTAATCTAGTGCTGCAAAGGTAAGAATGCTAGCCACGGAGCCGCTATACATTTTTGCTGTTTTTGAGGATACGTTTTTGAGCTGTCAAATGACCCATAGAGGTCTTTGTATCAGTTACTGCCCTGCCAATTATTGAACTTAATGTGGAGAGCTTACTCTATCTCCCAGCTTCTAAGTACGTATAACAGTAACAAATAAATGAACCTACTGTGTGCATTAGCTGCAGGGTTTCGTTCATGAATAGGAAGGCTGAACGTATGGGGGAAATAGAAACCTTATTTCAGTTTACCATGACTCTGCTTACACATCTATAGGTCCTCTCCCTATAATTATATCCCTAAAACCGTCCTGTGCTCTAGATCCACACCCATGGAAAACCAAGGAGAGATGCCAAACATTTTCCTTTTACACAGAAGGATTCTTGATGAAGCAGATTCCTTTAATAGTTATACTGTGTCTCAGCTAAACTGACATCTTTTCTCCGCAATGTTCATCTGAGTTGCCTTCTTGTTTTGCAGTTGAGATTTAAAGAGCAAGAAAAAAATACACTCATATATATATATATATATATATATATATATATATATATATATATTTTTTTTTTTTTTTTTAAGTTTTTTTTTATAATAAGTTCTCTTTAGTTAGTTAGTTCTTCAGCACTAAATTAAAACCCCAGTTCTGTGTTGGAGAGATTCCCCTTCACCTCTGGCCCTAATGAGCACACAGGAACATAGACGACCCTTTCCAACTGTGGCTGTACAAGTGATCAGATTCTGTATTTTAATTTTGCCGATATACCTAGGAACTTTATGGACACCAGGTTTTACATGACAACTCTGTGTCAACATTTCAGTCCAAGAATTAATGTTCAGAATGATGCCATAAACCAACATAGTGCCATCATTCTAGAAAGAAAAGCAGGTAAGGCATTGACAGGGGTATATTATGTGATCTTTGTGACAGGTAATAAATATGAGGAAAAGTTACATTTACATTACTTAACATTAATTATATATTTGACTCTAGCTCCACATATGTGATTTACGGAGTTATGAAAAAGGGTGGACATATAGTGTGTATCTCCCTGCCATTGAGTGTTATATTTGGTTTCATGGGGCACTATTTTACAATGTATATTAAAAACTAGAGATACTCATTTGAAAAGGGCTAGGGAGCCAATTCTAACTTTTAACCATTTCACTGGAGTAATAGGAATTTCTAAAATTTAGCACAAAAGTCACTCTTTATAAAAATATCCAATGGTAAAACTAGAAATAGCAGGCGCTCATAGCAAAGGTTTAAAAAGACCTCCATTGGAGTCAGGTGACCTGTTTGAAAATGTCTAGTCTATAATGCGCCCTTATTGGGGTTCTATTCGAACCCCAAAACACTACTGGCCACTTTAAATCATTCCCAATCCCCATCACATAATTGTACAATCTATAGAAATGTTTTAACTTGATCAATTATTGGTCCATAGAATTGGGTTGCTTGGTCAGTTAGGAAAATCAGCCATGCTGGCAACATGGTCCCTAACCAACCAGACTATGCACATAGCTATTGAAGGGTCTTCTATAAGTATATCTTTGCCACCGAGTTACATATATTTGAAGAGAATTCTATTAAGAAAGAATTTGGTTTCTGGAAACTAATTTGTAACTAAAGAATGTTTTCTATTTGACAGATCTATATTTTATGTCCAGGGATATCTTAATAAGTGCCCACACTTCCATAATACAAAAATGAGTGCCTTGTCAATCTGACTTTCATAGTTTCCTTTGTGACAGTAGGACAGACATTTAACTGCCGAGGTGATAAATCTCTTGTACTATGTACACAGTTAACTGGCCGCAGAAGTCATGAGATCTGAGAAGAGCGCAACGTCTCTTAGATGTCATCACTTCAAAAGCTTCCCATCAGTGGGACCTGCGGAGAGATGAGTGGCGTCTTGCTTCACATCTGGAAGTGGAATGTCTAGCGGGAACATTTCTTATCTGCTATAAAACAAAGTGCTCACGACCAGGTGTGGTCTTTTCAAGTGTCTTTTCTTCTCTGGAGGGGTTGTCTGCATTTTGAGGACCATTCACTGGGAAGGAAGTGTTGGGTGGGGGTTATTCTTTTCATGATAGTTTATTTAGAAGTCAAAAATACAAAACAGGCAAAGAAAAGGTCCAATCAAGTAACAAAGTAGGACAAACATTATTTATTGTTCAATACATGTTTTTGTCTTACAATACATTTAGTGTTTGGAGATTGGTACTTGAAGTGTTCCGGTTTTGGGTTTCTGTAGAGTTTAAAAGGATGTCTTACCCATAGCATCCATCACACAATTTATAGCCCTAAATACAATCGATCAGCAAAAGCATCGAATCAATAAAAAAGAGTGTAATTTTGATCGACATGTAGTCAGTCAACATCTGATCAGGTAAGGTGTTGACTGATGGATTTTTTTATTGTATATATAATGGTAAAATCCATCGTAACTCTGAAAATTTATTAAATACATGGATGGGAAATGGAATACTTTTAGTCAATTGCAATGGTAGATCAATATGGTATTCAAAGGCAATATCAAGAAAAAATTAAGTACTTATCATTACACTAACATTAAGACTCATATCTATTCCCCAGCCCTATTACTTGGGTAGGCAAACTCCGGCCTTTAGGCCAGATACGGCCTAGCCAGTAGTCTGTTCCGGCCTAACGTCCCCTTGGTCAATCCGGCCTAATCCCGGCTGGCCAGGGTCAGCAACCCGTGGCTCCAGAGCCACATGCGGCTCTTGAGCTTCCTTGTTTGCCTCCCTTCCCTATTTACCGTGGCCCGCGTTAACGCGCCAGGGTAAGGGAACATTCCCGTCCCGGAGCCATCAGAGTGGGACTCAAGAGAGAGTCCGGCCCAGTGTGCCTTCCTGAGCTCCCAAAATGGCCTAGTAGCCAAAAAAAGTTTGTTGACCCCTGCCCTAATACATGGCAATGTATAATGCATGGCACTGTATCACACCAACTTCGTAATGTGCATAGACATGCACTGCAGGAACACTTTAGGTGAAAATAGTATAAACTCAACCCATACCAAAAACTCATCCCCTTGTTTTCATACTCATGATTCCCTATGCCATAGATTACTTCTCTATGCCTAAAGAAACAAGTGTCAGGTTCCTCTGCCAGTGTCTACTTAACAGAAGGCACTACACAACCAAAAAGGGATGACCGTTGACATCTCCTATGAAGACGGACTCTGCAGGGTGTCTTAGGCTTGTCCCCCCACCCCCCTTAATATTATTAATGTTATTATTAAAATTAAAAAAATAATATTTATATAGCGCCAGCATATTATGCATCGCTGTACATTAAATAGGGGTTGCAAATGACAGACAGAAACAGACAGTGACACAGGAGGAGAGGAAGCCCAAAAGAGCTTACAATCTAGGAGTACAATCTAATCTCCATACAACTGATTAGCACTGTGTGTACAGCAATCAAGAAAGATCATTTATAGTGAAAATAAAGAACATTGGAGGAGTGGAGTTTTTTTATAGTATTATAAGAATATCATTTTTTAATGGTGGCTTAAGTTGTCATTTAAGTTGACTTAAAAACAAGCAACGCATATATTCCTCACACCATCAGCTCAGCATAAAATAATAAGAGGTGGTTGTTGGAGTACAGAGGACTTTGCATTGCATCACATTAGGGGGTTGCAAAAGCCCCAACTGTGACTCAACTATACCACTTCAAAGGATTCGGGGACACAAGAAGCACCCATAGTTTACCTTACAGCAGCTAATAAACAAACAGCTCCATGATTCTGTTTCTTTAACTAGTTCCCAATCTTTGATGTTTGGAAATAACTACAAATTCCAGCAGGCTAGTACACGCCATTCTAAAGCACCCAAAAGCATTTTTCATGAACACTATGAAATCGTACAAGCTTGTGCAGAGTAATAAATAAGTCTAATCTGGATTTCTGGAGTCAGATGATGAAATCCAGTAAATGGATAGAAAACAATATAGGTTTTATAGTATTTTATGTGTTCAGTTTTTTATCTGTATTATATTTATCTGTAAATATGTTTTTTAAAGGGTGGATTGATTTCTAAAAAGGTACTAGTCACCAATTTAGTTAGTTTGGATGCACAGAACACCTAGTGATCCATAATAAAAGGCTACCTAGGAAATTTTGTTTAATTCCTAGGTGTAATAAAGGAAACCCATAGTGAGAGGAATATGGAAGGTTCTATTGATGTACTTCTAAAAATATAGGTAGATAATAAGGACTGAATATGTGAGGGTGGTTTATGCAATGGAGTATAGTAGGCAACTCAACAACTAACCGGTCCCCAAAATGTTTAAGGAGGAATGTAATAGGAGCACCACTCTGCATGTTTCAGCCCTGATGAAGTTAGGAAGGCTTTTCTTTATCCTTGAAACGTGTTGGCTTTTTCTATCAAACTAAAATAAAAAACTTATTCTGGACCCTACAAGTAGAGTGGTGTTATTACTCTTCTATTAGACTTTTTTTTGTTTCTTCTATAATAACTTCTGGTTCTGTAGATTAAAATAGGATTGTGACAAGTAAGGCCAGCATTCCTAATCTGAACTATTACTCAGGGTCAGTTTTCTGGCAAAATGTAGCCTGTACAGCTGTTCCCCCAAAGTCATTTAGTGACTTTAGTGTCATTTGAGGAGGACTGTTTGCTGATGTTTCTAAATAGGAAGGACGCAGCGTGTCACCTCCTGCTGCCCCCCCCCCCCCCCATTTTGTAGAATAGAACAGTGATCTGATAAATAATTTCCGTTTCAACAGTTCTGCATCTGTACACAGCTGTAATTTTTTTCATAGCCATATATACCAGGGAGAAAACAGTATACCAGGGAGAGGACAGTAAAACATGGGAAAGAGCCAAGATTTCCTTGTGCTGGATGGCAAATTGGATATTCATAGGCAACACTTGTTTACCTGACTAATAAAATGTAAAAAGAATATTTTCATCCCGAACACAAAGTAATAAAAAAACTATACAAAACATCATACATTTCCTTTATGCAGCAAGCTGTAAATGTTACTGTTGCTGCCTGTCTATTGAAGAGAAGCCAACAATGCCGTTGGAAGACTTATAGGGGATTTTTTATGGGGGAGTTGCTTTGGGTTATTTCCCAGCCAGGAAAACAAAGAGAGGTGTGTATATGCAGTTCATAAACATAGTTTGTGTATTGTGGGTACAACGTATTCATGAGCATTTCTGTAGTCACATATACCCTCATGTGTGTCACCTACCACTTAGGATGACATGCAGGACCTTTAACTGCTCATACATAAGAATGGATTTTTAAAAAGCCATTTGTTATTTGTTATCAAAAGTTTTGAATCCTGTACCAGAACCATTCCAGGTGTACTGGATCACACAGCTTCACTGATGAAAGTGTATTTTCTCCAGCCTTGGAGAGCTTTAATAAATCAGGCCCATAGCCTGATCCTTGGAAACAATGGTCTGGATTTGAGTATCAAACTAAATACACAAATTCTAAATACTGAAAATGCTCTACACTGGAACTATTTTGGAAATTATTTACTTTGAGATAAAATTCCTTATAATCATTTTTTGACTTTTGTACTTATTTTGTTGGGGGACTAAATTATCTTTATAGTTGTATAAATATATAAAATGCATAAACCATCATTGTTTTTGGGGACAAGTCTGTTGTTCAGAGAGCTGGACAGGTAAAGTTCAGATTAAACATATTCTTTATCAAAGAAGTTCAATAAAAGAGAGACAGTCTGAAAGGAAAAAGCTACTGCTCCTTTGGTAAACCAAATATGCCCTGGGAATGTCTATCAGCTTGAGCAAATATTCATTTAAAATATACAGATTATATATATCCAATAAAAAATGCAGCAAACTTTTTTTGGCATATTTTCATACATAAACCCTTGCCTGTATTGGTTTCAAAATGTTATTCTTTACTAATTTTAGGTATATATTGAAACCAATTGCAGGGCAACCATAGTGCAGGTCTATTTCACATAAAACTAAATTGTTTGAAATTCCTATTCTTCTGGCTTAACCCAGTGACAGACTTTTGTCTCTTCATTGCAGAGGTACAAATCACCTGCCATAAGCAGCTTCTGTCATTTGGCCCCTGGGGGGAACAATGTGTGCTGTTGACTAGGGGTTGTCTTGGTAGCTTTTGACCTGCATTCTTACCTGGCATCCAGTTCATTGTGTAGACTGATGTGTCTTATCAGTGTCAGGCTGCCTTGATGGCTCGGGTAGATCTTCATTCTTTACAGAGCCATCTATTTCTCTGATGTAGACCCAAACTTTAACTAAATGATGGTAGTTTGATAAAGTACAGTGAAAAAATATTTTAATGAAATAATTGTTTTTGTCCTTTTGTCATTCTTTCTTGCCTCTCTGCAGGCCTTCTTCGTTTGCTCATTGGGACAATAATGGACCATGCCTGAGTAATGTATATTGAGGCTATACTTGTAGTCTCCCGTGTACTGGGGTGACCTTGCAAGACCATAGTTGGCTAACAAGGACTGAGCAATTTTACTCTATAACGGGAAGTTCTTGAACAAGAACCTTTATGGTCAGATCACCAGGTATTATTATAATATACACTTTAGAATTAAAAGTGACATGTTACAGTATATAAATAATTGTGCTCATTGTGTGTACATCTACTTTAATTAGAATGATGCTAAGTATCCCTAAAAGGCCTGGAAGAAACAAAACTTCTGTTAGGCCTATATACCAATCAATTGCTAACTTAGCGATGGTTTGAAGGCCACTATGATCATACAGAGAGGATGAATCCCCAAGTAGAGTTACTGGCAGGGGAAACTTTTCTCACTTTTTACCGTAAACTGAAAACAACGTAGAATATATACAACCATGAGTGACCCTTGGCTTGGACCATGCAGCCTAATTTTAATGGCAGCCATATCAACTACTTTGATTTCTCTCTTCAGACCCTCAGTGGATGATGAAGTTGCCTTAGAAGTTAGAAAGAGGGATGAAGTACTGGATCCCTATCTTGGGCTTATTGTCCCAGTTGGGTGTGAAATGTTCTTTCAATGAACATAATGCTACAGTACAGGGGCCATAGGTAGGCCTTGGGGCATATTGAGCTGCTTCATGAGCACCACTCTATTCTTTTAGTAGTCAAGAAACAGTTAATCAGTTACAAAATTTGGTAAAAACAGTCAATACACTTTGGGAGTTCCATGGATCCTCTTCTTATAATAACCATTAATGGACTTATATAAAAGTTGCAAGTATGCCATGTGTATAAGGGTACAGTATGCTCCAAAAGCCTTTGTTAAAGCATGACATTTTAAATGAAAGTCGTAATTTCATGGTTTACGAACGGGAATAAGCTGAAAGGGAAATGATGGGGTTAATAAATAGCGTGTCTTGTGAAAGGGTGTTGCCTTAACACACCTATAGCTTCTTCTATTTATACTCTGGAACAGGAGGAATTCCAGAGGCTGATCCCGAATTGTTTGGAGTGTCTCGTACTATCTTAATGTGTGGATAGAGGAAGCTGGTATATAGGTTTCTGGGAGCATCTTTTTTTTTAGGTTCAGAAAGCCCCCATTGAGTAACAATGATTTATATGTGATTTTACTGTTTTGTTCCATTGAGTTACTTTGCCTATTGGTTGTAAAGTAATCAGGAGTGTAGTAGGGCGGGTACACCGTGCCCTCACTTTTTTCAGGACCCCTGTATAAGCTCTCGCTGCGCACTCACCACTAATAGCCTTCACTGTTACCATGCCCCCTCTTTTTTTTATGACTACACCCCTGAAAGTAATAGGTTGTTATTTTTACTCTTTAAGCATTGCTATTAATTCTTACCTATTCTGTGTTCTCTATCACTACTTCCAGTTTTAGAGGGGTATGTCCCCTTTGTTCCATTATGTATTGGCCAATCACCAGCCGCTCCAAGCATGGTCACATGTTTGCAGGAGGGAGGACCTTAGCCCGGTGTAAGCTCCAACAAAAACCCTCAATGAACTTATACTCAGGCAAACTTGGCAGGTTCACTTTAAAGAGCTTTATTGAGCAACAAATCCCCTTTAGGCTTCCTACGTACACGACAATGCAATAATTTTTACCATGGATACATCCCTGCTCAGAAATATTGATGTATGCTTTGGCAGCGCTTTCTGAAAGCGACTTCTAAGTAGGTGTGTCTTCTTCACTAAAACCACCAGCTTAGTTTCAGTGTTGTAAAAAAGCAAAGGTGCCACCCCAGGATCCCTTTAAACATGCAAGACCGTTTACGTGGTAACTCAACAAAGGCAAAACTGAGGTTGTCTGTAATATGACTTTAAACTATATGCAAAAGTCTAGGAAAAGCAAGACAATTGTCAATTAAACTAAAAATAAAATAACCTTACTCTCTCCCTCTACAACACTAAAATGTTTTTGTGGTACATTTTAGGTACTAAAAAGCAGATTGGTTTTATTCCATTGGGCATCCTCAATCTTATGTTTTAATTTTATCAGGATGAAATCTTTTTCTTTTTCAACTAGCAAAAATTGAATATCAGCAACACCAACAACTGATGAAATGCCTTTGTCCATCAAGGAAAGATGAAGGAAAAATAGTGAAAAGGTTCAAAGACCAGAATATTGGGAACAAGGTTATTGTGGACAAAAGTAATTATTAGGCTTTGGGAGAAGCAGAGCTGTGAACAGATGTCATGCCATAAATTGCAGGATTCATAGTAAAACAGGCTGTGCCTTTCTCCCAGAGGATGACCCCTATATTATCCTCATCAGACAGGTATAATAGAGGGTTAGTGTCTCAGTGGCGTCAGAGCCTACCCGCTGATAACTAGGTTATGTCCTGCCTGGGCTTCGGACGTCACAAAGCTGGCAGTCATGTGATCACCCAACATGTTCTTCTAGTCCAGCAAGCTTGCAGACATCACTAGGAAACAACCTGCATTTCTCAACAAGGAGCTCATTTGTTTAGCAAATCCATTGATCCTGTAACATCACTGGCAGAATATGCTGAGACTGCAGCGAAGCTTCAGAAATCATGCCGCTGCCTTCTTTCAACAATATTCAGAGTGTGAATGTTTTTCATTCATGATATGAAATTGGCAAACTCTGCCATGCTCATGGAGCCAATATTATAGGACCCTGCCAAAAAGTTTATAGTCATTACTAGGTATGAGCAGAATTGAAGAAAGTAGTTTTTGGCAAAAGGTTACCATTTTAGCAAAATACTTTGTAACCAGCCCTTCTGATAAAAAGGACCTGAAGGATTCTGAATCCCTTGTTTCACCCCCCAGCCCTTCCAACCCATGAGTATGCACCCACACCTGCATTGATAGGCAGTCTCTGTACCTATTTACAGGTGTCAGTTTCTGCCAAATGGGCAAACCTATTCCAAAGGCAGTTTCATTGATAAAGCAAGTGCGATAAAATCAATGGTTATGAAAATATCTGACTCAGTAGGGAATGCTTATGAAGCAATCCAATTCCCATGGATGTTAACTCACTCATTAGATTAAGCTTCCCTATTTGTGAATATATTTTTGGGGATTTTCCTTGCGTAGATAGTTGATTGACAGTATACATTTGTAGTGATGACTCCTAAAATGATGAATATAGAAAAAGTGGAAGAGGTGAAATGTATCCCAGTAACTTACAGCAACTGCTCCAGTTTTTTAGAATATATAGAAGTGAGCATTGAAGACATGAGAACCCTACATCTAGGTTAAGTGGGCCCCTAAGTAAAAGAGGATCCCACAACTTTCATGAATATGTGCAACTATAGGCTTTCAGGAAACAGCCCGTATATCAGGGCCCTCTGCGTGTGGTTAGAATACACGGGCACAAGCACACTGCTAACCCACAATCTTCATCCAGAGCTTTCCTTGAGGACTGCCAAGCTCTAACTGCTGCAGAATTCAGCCCTACAGACCAGGACTTTACCCGAATCACTACTACCAATAACCAATCTGGTATTGTATTCTGCACTATATTCCATAGGGAGGAATGGAGGTTTTAGGTCATACTGTTCAATAAACGTAAAATGTCCACAATTTGATTATCAGTGATTAAATCAGCTTCACTGGAAAACTTTTAGAAAAAAGAAACTTGGCATTTGACATCAAGCACATCAACAGTTCCCAGTAGCAAAACAGTTCATTTTGGGGGCTACTACTTGGTGACTTCCTAAGGCGGAACTTCACTAAACGTTTCGCAATTTCTTCTCTTCTTCAGCCTAGGCATAAAGAAAATATGGAAGCATATGGCAGATCTATTCTTCCCATATGACACACTATTATCCCAAATTCCATTAGAACCCATTCGACCCACAAACCAATACCCACTAACCAATCTCATTGCTGCAACTTATTAAACCTTCCTACCCACCAGCAAAGGTACAGATCAACCAAACCTAAAGAGAAGCTCTCCTCCTTATGCTCCTTTGAAAGTGTTCCATCGAATTCCAACTGAGACATCATCTGATGATCCTGGCCTTACAAGTTTTCAGATAGTCAATGTTAATATTTAATTAATGGGGTTCTAAAGTTGTGAAATTGTCCAGTCTTAATGAACGGTTCATTTTATGTAGGCACCCTTCTCATACATTCCTATAAGTGGCACTGAAGCCTGAATCAATATCTGAGACTTTTGAATTGACTTTTAAAATGCACATGCACCGATTGTAAACCCAGATATGTTCCATCACTAAGCCTAGACTCTACTGGCCATCTTGTCCAGCTATAAAGGAACTTTGGTGACATAAAAGAGCACAAAACCAGCCCACAATGCAGAGTTAATAATCCAAGCAACTAACTATGCTGCTCCACTCTGTAAGCTTTTGTATAATACAAAAGATGGTGGAAAAAAATAATAGGATTCAGCAATTCCTACTTACTCTGATATTAAATGCTTGCATATTAAATACAAAATTTGATTGTCCAATAACACTGAGAGTAAGACGTGTAGAAGAGACCAAGCACCTACATTGATGCCAGATAGTACTACCTGACCTAGAAAAGCATGTTCATATAGGAGGACTTGGCTGAGAAAGAGTCTTACAATCCATGCCAGAGGACTGATCTGGAACTGTGAGACAACTGAGAGCTGAGGAAGGTTTTAAACTATGTAAAGGGTACAAGTGCTACACAACATTCTACTGAACGTATTCCCAGAGGAGAGAAGACTGTCTGGATGACTTGTATTAGAAGGATACACACACACTTTTTACACGTAAGGCATTTCAGCAGAATGATGTTTTATGTTAACAAAACCTAAAACAGGGGTGTCAAACTCAGGCCCGCGGCCCAAATCTGGCCCACACTGTAAATATATTTGGCCCACGAGAAAATACCAAATGTCTACTAGAACTCACCTGCCGATAGACAGTGCATGCACCGCTGATACTTCAAATCCCAGAATGCTCTGCTGGCGTGTCAATCAGGACCCACAATCGCCCCCTTCTGTGTTCACATTGATTAGCGAACTTCCTCATTTGTAGATATTTTTTCAATAAATATTAAGGTTGGCTTGCGACTTTGTCCAAAATTTTCATTTTGGCCCACTGTGTATTTGAGTTTGACACCCCTGACCCTAAAATATTACAGAGCTTCTAACTTCACTGTGTTCAGGATTAGAGGCTCTAACTCTGTATGATAGAAGAGCCATTCTCAACCAGGGATCTTCCAGGGCAGCCTTTCTCAAGCTTTTTCTCCCAGGGGGACCCTTAAAATAATTTACATGTCTTAGGGTGTCCCTACTGAATTCATTTTTTGTAAATCAATTTGGAAAATTGATTGGGAAATTACTTGGTGGTAAGTGGAATGAGTGGCACTCCTCCACAAAAGGCTACAGTACCAGTTTTATAGACATTAGTATCATGCAGCTGGCCCTAACAAGTGATATTGGCCCAAGAACTCTGCAGGCATCATAAAATATGAGGTCAATCAGCCATAGCACTAGAAAGACTCTGGGAAAAAAAAACCTAGGATTCCATGAAACCCTGGTTGATAATCACCTATCCAGAGGTTCCTGGGGGTTCCTTCAGCAGTGGCCAATTGGCCTCACATCTTCTGATGGTATTTTCAGTTCCAGAGCCAACGTACTTTGCAACTTGACATCAGTCATTTTTTGTCTGTTATGATGGCATTCTTCTTACTGACCACCACTGTAGGGTGCTTTATACCCAATGTCCCCCAATTAAATTATAGATTCAGAATTGTAAATTATGGAACAGAGTCGGGAATTTGGCCAAGGAGAAATCTGATTTGGAGTACCCAAGACATACAAGAAGTCAGGGGTTGATTTAGCCCCCAATTTTCCATCTAGAGCTAAAATATCCCTTTTGGCTAAGCTGGTACCTTCAACAATGCCCTGTTGCCCTGCACATTGGAGGGAATGGTATCACCCTCCTAGCTGGATTTTTTATCTACTTCTATGGTAGAGAATACAGCAAGGAAAGTCACAATTTTCTAGGAATGTCTAAAGGGCGCCCTAGTTGAGAAACCTTGTAGGTTTTCCAATCCGCTGTTGTCCATCCATAGCCTAATTCAAAAATGTCAAAAAGTCCAAAAACCTATATTCTTTTATCTGTGAATCCTAATATCATTAAATAAATTGGAGACTTTAAATATGAAGATGCGGTTATACATACATTCCCTCCTGTATGACTCGTCCGTATGTGTTTTTGAGTTAAGCATGATAAATTGATCTTGCTGCATGAGTAAAGGCTTGAAGCAGCATGAGTAGCAGGAGGGGCGGTATAACTGAGCCTTGTTATATGGGTGTGGGGAAAGTGTAGGGCACAGGCACACGCCTGGTTTTATTACCCTGTGTGTGTCACCCTCTGGCTGGCAGCACGACACAGGAATGCAGTTAATACACTGCTGCATATATGAACAATGCAAACAAAGTTACCTGTCTGCCTTTGATGCTCCACAGTACTGTTAGTCAACCTTATATTATGTGTCCCTTTGTAGCACCAGTTCCCAAATTACTAAACCAAAGGAACTCCAATGTTTAGCATAAACACACAGGGAACAACAAACCCTGTCCAGAGCATCTGCTGATGCAACAAATGCCCATTCTGCATCATCAGTCTATATATTTTCAGTCGTTATAATTAAAAGAAAACTTCACAAAATTCCATTTTTACTTTTTACCAATTTTCTAATACATAACTATACTGGGTGAGCTTGTTAGGAATCCAGGGATCATGTTTTTCCTATTCTCTTAGAAATTTAGATTACTCCAGAAAAGTCAGTTTCCCAGAGCAGCTTTCTCCGCTCCTCTTTTTGTATGTTGTAGCTCTTTCCCCTCCTATAAGTGTCCAATAATGTTCTATGCTGCTCTGACCCTTCCAAAAATGTATCCCCTGGGGGGAGGAGCAAAGGAGAATTTGATTGACAGTTCTGAGGCTGCTGATCATTTATGTAACATCCAAGATGGCGGGTGGTCTTTTCGATAAAAAAAAAACTCCCAAAAAATTATATATTAACTAAATAATGGCAGGGTCAATTTAACTGTAATACAGCAAGTGTCCTATTTTGTTATAATAATATAAAATATGGTGTCAAAAGCATATAAGCCTAGGAGTTACATGATCTAAAGAACATTTTGTAAGTCCCTTGAAATATTTATTATTTGAGGACAAATTTAATTACTGTTTGTTTCCAGTTGTGGACTGTTAGCCAGCAGTACTGGCACTGGGTCCAACTTATCTCTTACCTAACCAGTTTTGTAATATATACAACTATTTTGTAATTTGCTCAGTTTTAGTACACACCCAAAACCATGGATATCTGTCTGCGTTGATACTTCCCAAATGTGATCAGACCAAGTGGAGTCATATCTATCCTATTCTGTTCTTCTCTTCAAGAAGAATCTAAAACTAGTATATGTACTATTGTTATATCAACCTCCTGTAATCACGAGCAGCATTTAGACAGCAGCACACGTACAAACATGGACCATGAAAGCAAAGTGCACAGAGAAATGACTTCAGCACGGCGCTACTGCTCCTTCAATGTCCAATCAGAACTGGTGCTGTGGTTTAGTTTAAAACCCTGCAGTAGAAGTCAGGGTTTTAAACTTAGTATTTGGCAGCAATGACTCCATCACAAAGCTAGCTTTACATAATATATATTCATTGGATATGTAGCTGCTTGGCAGGAGTTCATCTTTCAATTGCCAATGTAATAAATCTTATTGGAGGCTCGCAAAGCTGCTGTATAAATTAGGGAGTAATGGGATCAATCAACAGTACACTCAAGTTAAGGCTTGAACTGGTTTCTTGTACCTCTTGGAGAAATCTCTGCACCTGAGCCCCCAGCTCTGCCTATCTGTCATGGCCACCATAAAGGGTTCCAGATTCTACCCATGCCTTAAAGTAAGTGCAGAATACTGCCTCATTTCAATACAACTCACTGTCCCAGGGTATTAGGAATGTATTTGTAGAGGAAAGAGGGGTGATACTCTTCGATACAACCAAGAAGTGAAGGATTCTTGCCCATTCACAGCAGTCCAGTGGGGAGCACTGAATGCTGATGCTGGTAAATATGTCTCCTAACAGTCCCATTGAGTAATCCTATGTTTTGGTAGTTTCATGATGACAGGCCCCCCAGGAGGACATGTAACCAACAGGCTGGGAACACAAGATCGGAGCACAAAGACAGAGTGTGATCTGCCCAAAAAGGACTGTGTGCTCTGGGCCAAGGAAAAAATCTAAGATCGTGCCAGAGTGTAGAGAGGATAACCAACCCTTTTTTTTTTAACATGAAAATAGATGGGGGGGTTTAAAAAAATAGGGGTTCCACTTCACTTTCACTGGAGTTAACACACCTACAATATTATCAGACAATATCCTAAATATATAATATATTTTTAATGAACCAGTGGGGGACCATATCATTGGAAAATTGAGAAAATTCCAGGGCTCAATGGCTAAAGATATAAAGAGATGTAATGGTTGTCATTGCTGACCTGTTCTGAAAAAGGGTTCAGGTATACTTAAATTTCCTGCTCAATATCTAGCAGGACTATAGCACAAAGAAAAAGAAAGCTAAGCACTGATAAGTGCTCACTCTCTAGGTATATATATATATATAATGAAATTCTCAAGGGTATTAAAAAATCCAATGCATTGTCTTTCTTTTATGTTGTTTTCTCTGTTAGTAACTATTGCCCCATGATTACAAAAATCCAGCCACAACTTACACCTTTTCACTGTGTCAAAAATGAACCAACAAACACATTTCAAAACTTTTTGCTTCAGCAGCAAAAACACAATATTTTAATTTGCATTCACACAATGACATTCTTCAGATCCCCCTCCTCCTAATCTGAAAAATTATTCTCACCCCCTCACAATCTAAAACATTTTCCAAAATATTACAAAAATAAGTTAGAACCTCCTGCGCAATTTCTTTAAATATTGCAAAGACAAGTGGAGTAGCTCAAATCATGAAAGGTTAACAAAATATTGTTTTTTACAAAAGAAGAAAATCATTCCTTTCTTTATATTGGACATAAAATGCATTTGTTTTGATAAAACCTCCCCCTTCCACCCCCCATGAGAATCTTGATTTTGGTTGAATTTATGACCGTTGCTGTTCTATGGTCTTTGGATATTTGTAGAGCCTAGAGCAGTCCTGTAGTGTCCTATAGTGTCCTGTATGTGCTATGTAGTATTTTGTACATTTTCAACAAAAAGTTCTCCAAGAAAATAACTGCTGATGGCCAACAAAGTTGGAGACAGCCCAGTTTGCAAGTCTTGATGAAGTCTGGGGCTTGATGATGATGACGCATCATTACTCATCTTGGAAAAAATCTTGTCTGGTAAGATTTGGAACAGAGGTGAATTTGGTGCAGTCTGGACTCGATATCCATTATTGGGTCATTCCATTTAACGTCCATTGGCATAGTGTGTCTTGGGGAACCAAGTTAGGTTTCTTAGGGTGGATACTGATCCTTCAAAATTATTTACAAAAGTCACATAACTGGTGTCTTATATCAATGCCACTTAAATATTAAGTCTTTAGCCCTATTAAAGTCCAAGAAATCCCTTCAACTAGGATGAAGTGGGCTTTATTTTTCTTTTTAATAACTCCTATGAGTTATCTTTAGCGTCTCTTTCACTTAATACACAGGATTAGGTGGTGGTTGGTGCAAGGCATCGGGAGGTTGTAGATGTGGTCCTGGTTGGTTCTGTTGGTTAAACCATTGGTTATAGTTCTCAAGATAAGAAGGGGATGAACAGTGGGGAAGACTTTGTTGCTGGGGAGTTCGGCTTCTGCTGTTTTCCCAGTTGGGTGGGGAGGACGGTGAATTGCAAGCCATGAAATCGCTGTTATTAGGACTGTGTTCCAAACTTGGTCCTTCTCCGTTTTTGTAAAGTTTCTTGAATTTTGACCTGCGATTTTGGAACCAGATTTTTACCTGAGGGACAAAATCAAGAAAATAATTAGGTCAACTGATTAACATACATCTATAGTACTTGTTACAACTAAGGTATTGCAGATGTTGCAGGGCACAAGAAAGGAGGGGGGTTTTGACGGGTCCACTTTAGGTCTCTTCATACTCAGCACTAGCAGTTTTTTAGTTGCTGTAGATCAGCTTGGTTTCCTGGCCTGCAAAATGCCAAATAAACATAAACTGGTCTTCTGTAAGGTGGGCCCTGGTGGGTCCCCAACAACCCTATAACAAAAACTGACCGAGCATTGGCCAAGTAAGCTGAAGAGCCATACTGAGGGGAAATTGATAATATTACTGGACACAAGCCTCATTCATGGTAATACAGATTCAAAAAACATTTCACAATAATAAGCACTTGCTGTAATAATGCTAGATTTTACTCTGTGCTGTTCTTTGGCTTTGACTGGTAAGAACTGTTTATTACACAACTATCGCCAAGGGGCATGTGCGTGTCTGTGTACATAACTGACGGAAAAGCAAAACTGTGCTTGTCAAATGTAAATTTACTGTCATTTTAAATTTAACTCTTTCCCAGCAAATATTATTGGCATTGGACTGATAATAGGAGTGCAATCATTTAGTTATATCAGATGAAACGTTTTTACGTAAACTGTCACAGCCCCAACTGAAAATGCTAATTGATGGCTGTATAAGGACCCACCGGGGTTGAAACATTCTGACTTGAGCCAAACAGGAAAATTAAGAACTTGGTGTTTTATCTGATTGCTTGTTCCTTGTCAGAGACTCAGGGTATTAAAGTTAGAGGAAGGAACATTTTAGGAATGGAAGTCTCTATGATTCCTGCATGCAGCAATAGTAAATTCCCATGATTTAGGGCTTCAATGATATATTGCATTTAGAAATGTAGTCAATATTAAATAATAACCCAATGAATACTGTATGATTATAATTATGTATTTATATAACCCACAAATTACAAATTGTGCCACTAAATGTCCCACAGAGAAGCTTATAATGAAATGCCATTCCCGTAGACGTAGTCTAATGTCCATACCACAGTCTATGTCAACTTTTCCAGCTGTCTCTGAGGACAACATATTCTATAGAGAAGAGGAAAGGAAGAGGGGTTCTTTAGTTCTGTCCCAGGGTAAAAGGGTTCCATAGGTAGAGTGAAGTGAGTGAATATTTTCACTCTAAGACTAGAAGTGTGTTACTGGCAAAATATATTGTAAAAAGGCTATATAAAAGGATATATAAAAGGTTATATAAAAGTAAAAAGGCTTACAATAAAAATACAAAAAAAAAACAATAAAGCCAAACCTAAGGACGAATAGGCTGAAATATATTTAATTTTAGTTCTTGGGTTTACATGTATTTTAAAGAACTATTTCCTCATAGTCTCAGCAACACTTCTAGTTTAGAAGAAAGATTAGTTCTCATTGAATCAAAAGCTCTATGAGGATATATTAGGCTTGATCGCTTAGCAAAGTCAGTTGCTGTGGATTAAACCACCAAGGTTTATGTGATGTTTTTGGGAAGTGTCTTGTTTTCTCTCCAAATCCTTCCTACCCCCACACTTGCTCTACACCTCTGTCCCGATTTTCCCCCGCCCTGTGACTCATCCCAAGCTCTTCTCCAAAAGGACCAAACCCAGTTTCACAGCAACATTGTGTTTTGTAAATTGGTATGAGGAAGCCTTGAGGATACCACCTCCCTGACCATAAACACCCCACCCTGACATCTCCCACCCATACCTTAGCTGACATGAACAGAACAAGGTGAAGACTCAACCTACGGGTTGGTGGGAATAGATCTTCCTTCCCCCATGATCTTCCTCTGACAAGGTCATACTTTTATGGGATGACCTAAATCTAAATTTAAAATAAGTAAGGCAGGAAAAACAGGTTGGCTCACTGTTAGCTGGACATGGAGTCCTGGTATTTAAATGTATGTATAGGCAAAACTTTTGCTGGTTTATTTTGGGCAGGACAGGGAAGCATAAGAACCTCTCTACCCTATCACTTTAATTGCTTCCTATGTCCCTGCTAGATTCATTCTCACTATACATTCTGACCATTGTCAACAGAGCTAGGAAATCTTGCTGTCTAAAGGAATGTCCCTTAAAATGTGCAAGAAGTGTATGGAACTCTCTCTGAAAGATTTGAACCCTTCCTTAATCAAATGTTAAATTGTACTTAACATCTGACAATTCATAATTCCAGGCTATATGTTAAGTCATCATAGATATCGCCACCCTGGAAACTGTAACATACCCAGGGCACAGAGGACCCGCTATAATATTATTTACAGCGCTGCATTGCAATCACAGCCCCATATCTCTAGGTTAGCTACTATGGTAGTATATATTGCCCAAACAGCACACCATATGTTCCATTCCAATGCATTTAGTACAGATTACATGCAGTAGAATACTGTACATGAGGTCCCCGTACAAATCAAGAAACACATCCCAATCATCATCTTAGCACAACATAAGGAAACATAAGGACTTAGGGCCATGACTGAGAATGCTGGGAGCTCTAGTTCTTCAACAACTTGGCGGCGGTAGATAGGATACTGTATACGGTATAAACAATCACAGTTGCAAAACAAAAGAACAAAGTGTTTTGACAGTGACAGCTTGGCCTTGCTTTGTTATTAAATGATGTATGAGTAATAGATAACGAATGTCATTCCTGTGGACAGGTACACACCTGATCTTGGGCACATGTTAACTGGATCACACAAATAAAAACATCTGTACTTTGTGTTATAGTGAAAATCTTAATATAGAGAACTCCACCTGTTCAGGTGTTTTTATTTAATGCAGCTTTTAACAGTTTTATCTCCTGGTTATAAGATGAAGAGATCCGTAATCTGGAAAGCATGTGATCTCTAAGATCGGACAGCTGCAATAATGTGGTTTTATGCTTGGCCGATCATTGACAGCTCTCTTCTCTTTTGCTACACACATGTACGGCTGCAATTTTTTAAATTCAAACAGGTAGACCTGGAACAGACAAAGGTGGAAGGAAGCACCCACAATTCCTACATAGACAGGTTCGGAATGAGGTCAAAAAGATCCATTGTTGATGTACTAACAAGCAATAATTTGGGGTGGCCCTGCTTTATTTTGTCATACTTTTTCTAAGGGTGAAATAGAATATAAGTTCTCATTTAGTTGTGCTAGGACAAAAAGTTGCCAAAGCCAGACCCCTTGGGGCAGTGATGCTTTTGGTAGAAAAGGAGCAGGTGGGAGGGATGGGGGACTCTCAGAAAACAGATGGAGTCCTATAATTTGCTGTCCTTTGAGTCCTTTCTTACTCATGCTCGTGGGCTGCCCCCTGGGATTAGTAGGATCACAGCAAAACATCCATATGCATGATGATTGTTACAGTTGTACAGCACTGAGGCTCTGATTTCCACAACCTTATGTTTAGCAGCCAATCAGATTGATTTAAAAAAAGTTATTGCACTTTGCAGACAACTTTATCAAATGAATTTACACTGTAGTGCACAACCAACATTCAGTACAATGAATGATGACTTCTTATGTATTACAATGGGTTCTGCAATATTTATTGGGCCCTATTCTCTACTATTATTATTTTTTAATTTGTGAATAGCTACTGCTATTATTATTTTAATTACTTCTTAGATCTCTCTGTTGAATCAACAAACCTTTGCACTTGATTTACTAATTAGCAGTTGAATCTATTATCAAAGGGTTCTTATCCCATTGATTAATATTCAATTGGCATGAAGAATGCAGAAGAAGGTTTAAGACAGCCTGGAGGGATAGACGTTTGGGCTATGAGTTCAGGTGGAAAGATCTCGCCGAGAGATATCCAGTGGACAGATCCACCTAGTGATCAGTGATATCAGGTCTGCGTGTACTTACTCATTACATTTTAGAAAACCTACACGTATAGCAAACATTATTCTTTTTTCTAATTGAGGGCAATTCAATTTTAACATACAGGTGTAAAATAAATGCTTTTACATACATGTACTGTATATTGGGCTGTAAAAACATTATGTTTGGTCAGTTCAGTGCATATATTTTTACTACAATTGTATTTTGATAGGTATTTGTCAATTTATATAGTACTATATAGTAACATACTTATACAATATATGATGCTGCCTCGAGATTGTTAATATATTTGAGTAGCATAATAAAATCCCCATGTTTGGCTAACTCAGGAGACAATCGGAAGATAATATTAGTGGAACCCATATTGGTAATTAAGGGGCTGTTGTACATAACTGACCTTCTTAGTAAGCCAGCACAGTGTATTATTATATACACTCGTTGTCATTACCTGTGTCTGCGTGAGTCCCAGCTGGGCTGCCAACTCTGCCCTCTCCGGCAGTGCCAAGTACTGGGCCTTCTGAAAGCGTCTCTGCAGCGCTGCCAGTTGGTAACTTGAGTAGATGGTTCTTGGCTTTCGGATCTTTTTTGGTTTCCCATTGACCATTCTTACTTCAGTTTCTGGTTCTTCTTTGACTGACACGGCTTGGGAAAAAAAAAACACAAATGAGTATGCAAAATAAAGCTTCTATTGTCTTTAAAAAGGCTTAATTCATGTGTTGAAAAAGACATGCTCCGGGCTATTTTTTCAATTGCTCCTCAAACTCAATAGTTTTTTCTTATGCGATTCACATTAGTCTAATGAAGTGTTTAAATTATGCAATGTTTTCCCCAAAACACCACTTCTCAGGTAGTTTGATCAACTTTTTGACATGGCTGAACCTTTTGTATCATAAGTGTCTGAAAGGAGACCCTTTTGTCCCATAGGAACCAATTACAATATTTATAGATTTCTAGCAGAGGGAAGTAAAATCAGACAGACAGTAATACTAATAATTTTCCATAAAGAAGCCAAAGAATACCAAAGTTTTTTTTCCAAAAATCAACCATGGATTCCATGCTTTAGAGGATCTCCCAAAACAGATAGAATCCACACCAAAGCAGATGATGAAACTTTATCATCTATGTTCACAGAAGTGATATAATCACGTAGTTCCATCCTGATGTGTTTTACCTACCCATTGGGCTTAGTTATGGAGTCCAATAACTTCACAACCAAATCCAGTGGGTAAGCGAAATGCATCAGCAATGAGCACCTTTCTCTGGTGGGATGATTTTATTTTTGTGAAAATAGATGAAAATTAAAACTTTTATTCAGGCATCTAAAGCTGGAGTGATATTGAGCTAAAAATGTATTTAAAAAGTAATCACTTGGATCTATAGTTCCTGAAGAAGCAGACTGACCTTCTGTGAAACGCGTATATAGCGAAACAAGCTTTATAGCAACTAACAAATAAGTTGATCTACAGTGGGAATGTGGTGTGTATATACTTGTTTTGTATATGAAATGTTAATATGCAAAAGATCTGTCAAATTTTATCTATTCAAATAAATTTGATATGGTTTTCAAACTCATATCATATGTTTGGTACTATTAAAGTCTCGATTTGGGGATATTGTTTGTTGTGATAAAAAGCTTTCCAAAGAATGAAAATACTTGCTATGACAGCCAATCACATTCACTGGTCAAATAGGGAATGTGGTTATGGCAACCATTGGGCCCAATGGGGCACTTCAATGTGGGCAATGCATGAAAAGCATCAGCTAAAGTTGTCATCACTTAAAATTGTTGCAGAAAATCTATTTGCCTTGGTTTTTTGAGACTCAGCCAAGTTATACAATACCTGTGCCTGAAGAAATTCCTGCAATAGTGTTTTCATTGTCTGTTGCTGAACATTACTGACTTTAAAAAAATGCTAGTTGCTTAGCAAATCATCCGGCTTACAGGACAGCGTAGAGCCAACGGCCCAGCACAGGCAGATGATAAAAAAATTCCGTCTTTGACCATCATGGTTTACATGCTTGTTTATGGTCATTGATTTTTGAAGTACCGAAGAAACCGTATAAGCAAAACTGCTAAGTAACTAGCAAAAGGTCAGCAGACATAGCCCACAGATGTCTCTCCTGACAGATATTAAGTGATTTAACATTATTCTTTAAACTGGAAGCTGGTTAGTTTTTGCTACAAGTATATGCGATTGTTGGATATACTACGAGGCATGTTTATGCGGGTGTCTAGGAATGCTAAAAAAACACTGTCATTTAAGTATCCACTTTGTATTATTTGTCTTTTATCTACAGCTTTACGTTTTGTATTCTGTTTGGCCCTGTTATTTCAAAAACCGCTCTCGAGCTTGGCTTGTTATTGTCAGGGTATGTCACAGGTAGTGGATTTGTCTGCCAGCTTTTTATTTCTTGTCTTCTCCTGACCGGTGTACAGCCCTGCTTCTAGATATGGTCCAAAGTAGGGGGATCCTTGTCAGCATTCCATTGGAAACAGACTGGGAAAACTAGATGATGGTGTTAGTTGGAGTAGCATTTCGTTCACCTTGAGATCTAAATGAGGTTAAATGGAGGTATAGGTAAACAAATTATCTTCTCTGTTCCTCCAAAGCAGTGCTAGTCTTAAGCATGTAGTGGTCAAGTGTGGTGATCAATCTCACATAGTCGCATTATGCTCACATAGTCGCTTATCATTTCTGATCAGGACAAGATACTATTTTATGCTACTTGTATAGCTTACTATAGAACTCTTTCTTTTAGTATGTGATTATATACTGTTCCTAGGATATTTTAAACTGAGGTCTATTAGTAGGTGATGAACATATAAAAAAACTTCTTAGTAGCACTAGACCCTCTGCTCATTCCCTCTCTGCTCGTTGTCTTGCAGGTGATGGGGCGCGTGCATCTCCTATGTTCCTCCTATGTATGACAGTGGTCATCAACCTTTCGGACCTCACAGACCACTTCATTCATAATTTTAAATCCTGCACATGCATTGGGAGCCGCATGTCATTCAAGGGGGAAAAAACTTCCCCCAGAGTGATGTCATGATGCCAGAACCAGGCAACTCTCCCATCGTAGGCTCAGACCTGCTTGCTAAACATCCTGGGGGGACAGGAGCGCAGGGCTGTGACTACTGGGGACATGATCAGTGGGGTCAGGACCCCGGCCACCGGCCAGATAATTTTTCTGCGGACCACCAAAATTTTTCTTGCTTGCAGATCATACTGCCAGGTGGGGGAGAGAGTGGGTGTGTACTATACACCTGCCATTTAACTGTGGCTGTTCCCCACCCACCCTAAAATTTCATCACTACGGCATCATCACAAGATATGAAAAACTATACCTATCATACCGTGCTACCCTGTCACACATAGCTGGCCTCTTACCTTCTGTGAACTCCAATTCTTTAGGAATTGGGAGTTGTAGAAAGCAGAAGATGTGTTAGTAAGAACATTTACCCCTTGGCTATCTGTCACATTAATCCCATTTCTCTGACAGGACACATTGTTGGTGTAGTTTCTGCTCTTTGATACAGGAATGGCGAGCGGGGAGTGATATATTACTGGCCAGCACTGTATGATAGATTTAGTTTTGTATCTTTCATTGATAAAATGAGCATCACATTGTAAGTGCAGGGATTCTTCATTTGTCATCTCTTTTATTTGGTGCCTGTATGTTACATTAACTAGAAACATTTCAATTTAATTTGATTTTAAATTCTAGTTTTAAACATTCATCTTTAATGTCTGTTTGCATTGTGGCCCACGGGTTTTATCTTAATGTCAATAGCAACCCCTAGATGAAAAAAGGTTGGGCACCACTGCCCTAGACTAATGAGATGAATGCTTAGATCTTGGTAGTTCATTTGGTTTGGTTTTTATGGATCCTGGATAAACGGGTTGATCCAGTCACTCCATTGCAGACTTCATGGAACTAGCTGGTTTATGTAACTAAGCAAAGAGCAATAGTAAAGTGCAACCAATTACCCTTCGGGTTGATATGGGCATGGCTATCACTTTCAATGTCATCATTGCTTGTTACCATCAATATAAACAGCTTTAGCTCGATAGTAACTAAATCCACTAAGGATAAATAGTTTTGTATACAGATGAACAGGGCATTGAAATTTAAAATTACCAAAAAGGTTAAGCTTAGCTTAAATCGAGAAAGTAGAGTATTGACCAGATTATGCGGTTTGGAAGTTGTCCCATGATTGCAATACTGGCTGAACACAATCACATACCCTTTGTAGGTAAAATACATGTGTTCTAGCTGTGTCTTTAGTTTGGAGTTCAGTTCTAAGAGAACCTTTTGCTGCTGTTTTGGGCAACTAAGTATTATATTTACATCTCCAATTAATGCTCCCACCTGGTGCCATTTTCTGCCATCTTCTGAGACCTCCGGATGTATCTCCTCTGTTTCCCACTCCCCCCATTATGGTCATGAGAAGCTAGGAAGCAAAGAAACATGGGGGGCTTAGTACTGTATTGGCTATGGCAAGTAGGACCGGGAGAGGTAAAAATAATACTAATGTGCTCGGCTGCCATATCTATAGGGGGCACCACTGATACAGATGAGGGCACAAAAACAAGAAGCACTATAACTGGGGTGCTATAATAGGGAAGATTAAAAGGGGAGGCAAACACTAAAATAAGGGCCAGTAATTCCTAGCTACACTTAACATATAATGAGGGAAAACAAATAATCCCTGTAAAGTAAAAACCTGACAGTTTCCTATTTTAAAACTATAAAGCTTTTGGTTTGACATACATTTTAAGAAGAACTCGTAATCAATTTGTCTGATCTCTGGCTGTTACAAGTATATTTCATTTAGGTGCTTTGTCAAGAACATATTACAGATATCCATACCAGCCATCCTCACATCATGGAATGCCATCCAACACCTCCATTCAGTTATATTTTATTTTACAATATATTTTCTAATTTCATTGATGTGACCAGGTAATATTTGTATGTAATTGTATGGATTAAATAAATATATTTCTTTTAGAAACCCATTTAACTTGACAGTTAAAATGAAAGATTTCTATAAACAGTGTCCATGTACCATGTTTTTGGGAAAATTTGTAACAGCCATTGATGGTCTCTCCTTTTGAAAATGCTACACGCCTGGCTCTTATGCTAACTTTCTGTTTTTTAGTAATCTAAGTCACTGACCTAGATAAAATGAGCTGATAGGGAATATGTCAGCTACATGTGGTTGTTCAGCATATATAGGAGGTCAGTTTCAATCGAATTGCTGAAAAATCTCTGCTTAGGGCATTAGTTATGTGAAGGGCTGAACAATTGCTGCTTTCTAATTTTTAAAGAACTACAATAACTAGCCAGCAATTGTTATATATGGCACAGTTTCTGCCAATGCACAGCGGCCACACAAAGTACCATTGGGAGTGACGTCAGACTCTAGACTTTATGACAGTATGTACGTAGCCTTGCAGAATCTGTTGGTACCGGAAGTGCCCTAACCAGAACTGGCCCACATGCCTGGCATAAGCCAAATAAAGTGTGACTGGCAAATGTATAGGAAGGTAAAGGTGGCAAAAGATGACAGAGAAGAGAAGTACAAATGAAAGCTTTTCCAGGCAAGATTTACTGTCTCCTGGTTATGTCCTCTAGCTACCTATGGCCACCATTGCCTATTGGAATACGTTGGCCACCAACCACATAATGTCTACCCTTAAAATTTTGCCATGAGCCACCATTCCTCTCTTTTGTATTCAGGACCAATTGCTTAGTATAATATTTAGGCAATTGTCTGTCAATCAGTTTGTGCCCAATTGTTTACAAGACGATTTCCAAACATGTGGTTCCAATGTTGTTTAGGATCTAAAGTCTAATAAACTTTCTTCTCAACTAGAGTTCTTTAGAACCTTTTGGATTCTTACAAAGATTTCTTCTTGGGCCGAGATAGAATGACCTCCAACATGGCCAACATCAGTCCACATAGCCAGTGCTGCAGAACATTTCCTATCATCTCTCAGGCATTCTTCCCGCATTTTATCCAATATCATACTTACAATTGATTGCCCTGATGTATCTTATGCAAGTATACATTTTAGAAGGGGGTCCCTGAATCCTCTAATTCTTTCAAAGATTCTACTAGGCTCAAAAGGGTGGGAAAGGCTGTACTAGACTGTTTAAATTCTGTTTAGCTGGCTAACTTTTACAGGGAAACCCTAGAAAGAAGCAGAAAGTTACAAAGAGACAGTCAGATTAAGGCAGAGACAGACATCCTAGCCATCAGCAGAAGTAGACAGACAGCTTGGATATGTTCAGACAGCGGTGTAACTTAGATGTACAGTAGATAGACAGGCGGCTTGGGTAGACGCAGACAGGTAAACAGGAGCTGAGGATTAGTGAAGAGACAGGAAGGGAGGGACATCACACAAAATCTTCCTACTACAGGTATAAATTCACATAGATTAAAGTTACAGACAGACAGGCAGACAGGTCTCCCTAAGCCTACTCAGTCCATGAGGTGTCAGGCTAATACAGGGATGGACCCTTAACGTATCATAAAAATGTCAGATGATGTGGCTACAGGGGACCAGCCCAGGAAACTGCCAAAGCTGCATAATACATTTCACATTACTAGGTGAATAATCATTTTACAGAATGTTAAAGTATCAATTAAATGAAAATAAAATAATAAAATTTGAAAATGTATTCTCCTAGAAACATATTGGAGGATGACCAAAATTTTATAAATTATTAGCAACTTTTCAATAAATTAGATTTTAACTAGGGTGATAATGACCTGTAAATTATGTAGCTGAGCTTTGCATTTATTTAACATATTTAGTGGACACTTAGGTAATGAAAAAATAATATAATCTAGGTGATAGGTGAAATGAGGCTGTCAAATTGCATCAGTGAAACTAATTTGCTGTAGAAATTGCTACAAAAAAAATCTTTTTCAGTGAGACATTTTCATGTGGAATTTGCAGGTTACCATATTGACCAATCAAAAGTCTTCGCCATATTCTGAAATCAGATTGAATGCTATATGTTATTGCACTATGTGCTACCAGATATGGCTTGGTTGTAAAGAAAAATAATACAGTACATGCACTATATTGTTCTATACTACACTACACCAATCTAAACTATACAATATTAAAACACAACAATATTAGGTTCTCATCTGTTCCCATCAATACTTGTATTAGGAAAAAATAAACTTACATGGTAGGGTGGTCATTCAAAGCATGAAAGGAACAACAGTCCTATAGTACCCCATACAGCCTTATAGTATCTTCTATAACCCCCATTCCTATTTCTATTATTCCGGTGCGTCTTTTTAACCAACCGTTTTCTGTTTTTCCCTTTAATGCCCACTACCTGTTTTACCCCCTATGCCTTGTGTTTTTACTGACCCCTTTTGCCACTTTCTTCTACTGTTCATCATTTTTTGACCCTCGTCTCCTAGCTCACTTTAAATGTCTTCCTGGTACCCACTGACTTGGCTATGTTGTTCATCATCTCAGAGATCTTGCATCTTCATTTCTACATTCTTTCCTCTCGTTTCCCACTTTTTACCCTTTTAACTTTTTATTTTCTATCGTAGTTTGGACCAGTTTTACTAGCTTACCCTTCTCTCCATGCTGCTCATCAGCTCCTGTTCTTCAACACTCATTCTCTTAATTATATCTAGGAACATTGCCTATCAATAATATCTTTTGGGTGACACTTTTTTTGGACCCACATCAGTACCATTTTAAATTCCATACCTGGCTCTTGAGCTGGGGCCTCCCGAAAATGTCCAAAGGATCGATATCCACCTCCGTATTGATAATCATCCTTGGGCATGAAGCCATCTGCCCCCATTAACCCACCCAAGTTAAACTGAGGGTGATGATGGTAGCTGTAGGGGTTGAGCGACTGTGAATATGCCTGGCTCTGGTAGTAGTCATGTTGACCACCAGCTAAAGGACCACTGTAGTAGCCCATGTCCGTGGCGGTTGACTCCGGTAGGGTGGGCGAGTCCTTGGACACAGTATGGCAACTCATAGAGGTGCTGAGGTCGGTTAATACGGCCATCTTCTTTTCATAGGTCCCACTCATGTTACGGATAGCAAAGGCGATATCCCAATAGACATTCACACAAACATCCCTGCAGAGCTCTCTAGCACTTCTGCTTGTACAATAAAGCCAAACCAAAGCTTCACAGACCAGTTCTACTCCATAATTATAGGGTAGAGAAGGGAGGGTCTCGCATTCCTATTGGCTCCAGGAGGAAAGCCTTCCAGGCAAAACAGATTTCTTCACCAGCTCTATATTTATGTGTCAGCTTCTTGTCAGTACAAAAAGAGAAAAAAAAAATGCTGGTTTTGTTCACCGCAGATGTTACCAAAATGGCTACGGCACAGCTCCAGGGAAAACGCACAGGTGCACGATGGGTATACCCAAGGGATCCTCTATGCTGTAAATAAACCAAACCAGGTAGAGTTTCAGCAGCTACAACATTGAAGTGTATTAGATAGATATTCGTGTAAAAATCTTTGATGTATGTAGGATGTGTATGGTGCATTGATATGCGCGTGCTGCTTTTTCAAACTGGCTGTAGGGCTGCCCTGGTTTCTATGGTGCTCTGTTTGCAACATATGTGCAGTGTTTTTAACCAGAGTTCCTCCACAGGTTGCTAGGGGTTCCATGATAAAAGATCAGTTTGTGCCTCTCAGGTCAGTTTAACTGACACTATTGATCTTTTTGTTTATCTGTAAGGGTGATATTCTTCCCACTGGCCAGAAATGTAAGAGGCATTCATCCTACTGACCACTACATTAATGTGCAGCCAGCTGTGGACACAACAATTATAAAAGGGGTTCCCTAAGGCCTGAAAGTTATTTCAAGGGTTCTCCCATGTTACAAAGGTTAAGAAACACTGGTCCAAGTGTTACTATTTAAATATAAAATTATTGGGAATATATTTTTTCCAATAGGTGATTTTAGCATTATTGGTGCATTTAAATGAGAATGGCATGCAGCATACACAATGGGATCTGGGTCATTATATTTATTGAAATTGTTCCCACATTTCCATTTTGCGAGATCACTGGCTATAATGGGACAGAATATATCATGCACTTTCAAATCTAGTAACTACACCAATAGTATACAAGTCTTGGGATCCAGTATTGATGTTACTTGCTTCCTTTGCAATGCTCCAATACATGCATTTAAATGCAAAATTTACGAAAAAGCTGTGTTTTACCTGCTTTACCTGCAATGTAAATGAATCTGAATGCACCCAAAGAAATGCAACTCAGACAAGAGAAATGTACACTTAGAACTCTAATCCATGCTACCCCATTGCTATGAATAAATAGATGCTGACCTGAGCCATAAATTAGACATCTACATGTTCACCTTGAAATACCCATGGACTATAAAACATGCTAAAATTTACATATTATATATTGGCAATTGTCTGTATTTGTCTGTCATTTGCAACCCCTATTTAATGTATAGCGCTGCGTAGTATGTTGGCGCTATTTCAATCCTGTTTATTATTAATAATAAAAGTACTCCCCCAGTTGCTCTCTTCGCTAATGACTTCCTCAATCATAACCTCCTCACATGCACGGCTTCAAGACTTTTCTAGAGCTGCCCCAACTCTCTGAAATGGTTTTCCTCATCCTTTTCCCCTTGCTTCTACTTTCTGCTCATTTTAAAAGAGCACTAAAAACCCATTTGTTTAAACTTGTCTACCCATCTTCTTCTGTCTTTTGAAACCATCACTACTTCCCCACTACATATCTCCCCTCCTATTGTGTGTAAATTCCCCCACCTACTAGATTGTAAGCTTTTCGGGGCAAGGTCCTCTCCTTCTGTATCACTGTCTGTATTAGTCTGTCATTTGCAACCCCTATTTAATGTACAGCGCTGCGTAATATGTTGGCGCTATATAAATCCTGTTTATTATTATTATTATTATTATTATTATTAATAATAATAATAATATTGTACTGTAAGGGTTTACCTGATTGAATATAACATATAAGAAATTTAAATGGATTTTATAAGGTAATGAAAACTGAATATTAACAATTTCTCTTCATTTTGGAAAGGGGGCTAATAACATTTTAATACATGCACTATACTATCCAGTACATAAGATTAAATCATCTCACAAGTAAAGTTATATATGATTTTATGCAGCTACCTAGTGGTAAAATGTGGTATTGCTGTTCTTTCTTTTTTTCAAACTCATCTTTAGTGTAAGAAAGCTTACATACTTTGCGGAATTGTCAACTGTTCCAGAGACATTAGGAGATTGTCCTTAAATATTATTCTTATTACACAGTATTTATAAAGCACCATCATATTATGCAGTGCTGTACAAAGTCCATGTCATGTCACTCGCTGTCCCTCAAAGACGCTCACCATCTAATGTCCCTACCAAAATCATATGCCTTTAATACAGTCTAAGGTCAATTTACCCTAACAGCATGTTTTTGGAATGTGGGAGGAAACCCACGCAGACATGGGGAGAACCCACAAACTTTAGATGCAGATAGAGTCCTGGCTGAGATTCTAACCTGGGACTCAGCGCTACAAAGGCCAGAGTGCTAACCACTGAGCCACTATTGCTGCCCGTGTTTTGCCCTTGAAATGTCATTGGTAACCAAAACCAGTCAGTTGTAGGATGCTTGTAAAAATAGTGAGCTAGAACATTTTTTATACTTTTAGCTTCTGAAATTAAATGTGTGTCCACTCCAATATTGTATTATAGTTGTAGATGAAACTTGGGGTCACTTGATTTTTAGGACTGTGGTCATGAGTGTCACCTCTCCCACCTGGGAGATCCAGATGTTGCTGGCCATCTTTGGATGTTCCTTGTTCTTTTACATTCCTAATATAAAAGAAATTAAAAATCTAACACCAAACGTGGGTAACCATTATAATGGTAACAGCAGCTATATAGATGATGAAACTCAGCACGGAAATCTGACTATCATCATCAGGTGGATGTAAAACTAATTAATTATTATTATTATATAATCATATCACTTGGTAATAGTATTATTATCTAAAAAAAAAATTAGGAGTTTTCAAAATTTACTGAAAATCAGGAAATATTGACAGAATGTTAGCCTTTTTTTTTTTTTTTTTGCACTGAATTTTACAAGGAATGAAAATTAAGACTTTTTTTTAAAGGGTTTTTAAAAGTACAATGGGCTCCTGAGGTTTGCAGATGCTCCTTTTAAACTATCCTGGACTGTCCCTGTAAAAAACTACCCCTCCAAAAAAAAACTCATGAGAAAAAACAAACAATCAAAAGGTAACATAATAAGTAAAAGTGGCAAATAAAAAGATAACAAATAATAACAGTTAAAAGAAACAAAAATGAAACAAACACTATAAAACACGTGAAACAAAAATACAGAAATAAAGAAGAAAAAGAAAAGAAGAAGCAAGAGCTCCTTAAAGTTTTGGTGAAATTTTTGAAATGGCTAAATCGATTTGATCAAAATACCTCTATTCATCTCTAGGTGTATTTATTGCGTTTATTTTAATTTAATGTTAATTTAATATTTTTTATTTGAATGTTATAATCTTATGATTTATATCTGACAATATATTACATATATATAACAATATATCGTCGAGCCTATGTATGGTGTTTTCTAAGCTGCTATGACTAAACGAGTAGCAATAATTAGGAATTGTGAGCAATGAGCCAGAACAGGCTCAGAAGTGCTGTAAATACTATGACATTGCAGTAATGAAAGCTTTGTCTTTCCTTTTCTTCTGTCACTAATGAATGAAAACTTGAATGGCCAAGGGGTAAAAGCCTACCTGTCCTCCTCCCCTCTGCTACTCCCCTGCCCCAAGCACTGTGTGATTGTCTTAATCCTGTGGTGGGTTGTCCCACTCATTTCAGCAGATGACAGTTGGTTTTGGTTTAGCTATAGACATCAGAGGGTGGTCAGAGACACAGGTACAATTCCTGGCGGACTCCAGACGCTGGTCTTTAAGTGTATGTAAATCCTCACAATGAAATTCTCTTATTTGCTCCTTTTTGGGCTGATAAAAATATAATTGAAAGCATTTTCTTAGATTATTCAATACATGCAAGAAAATATCCAAGAATTAAGAAAAATTGATGCATGGGGAATTTATCTACAATGCTTCCCCACTACCTGCCCAGCTGGGGTACTGTATACTGAAATACTCCAAGCCTAAAGAGATCATGCTGGTACCTCCAAAAGAGGAGTAGTAGGGTATTTGCATCCCCTTTGCTTTCCTCAAATTGAAGGTGAATTATAAACTCTTTAATACTCCTTAGATTTAAGTAGGAATGAACTTAACCTAAAGTGAATGTTTTATTTTTGCCCCTTTCCCCTGACCTAATCTGAAATAAATCTAAACTCATCTGAAATAAATGCTTGTAATCATCCATGTGTACAGTGGTCCTCAAAATCATACACTAATCTGCCCTAGTGGATTGATGAACAACTAAGCAGGGATGACTGCTAAACTTTCCTATGTAGGAGAGTACAGAGTAGTGCCACTCACACACCCCTATCCTCCCTTCTCCATAGAACATATTGGTGCTGTTTTTCTAGCGCTCTTTCGTTCATGTCGCTGGAAACAATCATAAAAGTTTGTTTGCAGCTAGACAAATTTGATATCTGTACGGGGCTTTAGCGCTACGGTCGCTTTTTTTAGCATGGTGCAATTGTTTGTTGTCCACGCAGCACCAGTGCACTATAGTCCCATAGATTTCTATGGGTCTGTCTTTAATCACCTCCGGGCCCAGGGCACAGCCCCATAGAAGTCTATAGAGTACTAATGAGGTGTGGCCAAAAGAATGAATGTACTGTACCCATTGGATCTCAATATGTGTTACATCTATTTAGGAGGAGGGTGGTTAGGTTAGGACAGGGGTGGGCAAACTTTTTGGCTCAGGGGCCACAATGGGTTCTAAAAATTGGCAGGGGGCCCGGGCCAGGACCAGATGGATGGAGCGCCGAGATGGGTGTCACTGAACGTGACGTCATGATGACATAACCCTGCCGCAATGGGAGAATGGGTGGGTTGTTCCACCCATTTACCCCAGCCTGAGATTTGTACAGGGAACATGGTCCACGGCTTCTGCCAGTGCGGCCCTCCAGTGGGGTCCTTCTCCTGACCCCAATGGGGGGGGGGCACCAGCCAGAGCTGCAGAACACAGATCTACTTCAGTGGAGCTGCTGAAGTAGAGAGAGAGTTCAAAGGGCCGGATAAAAAGGGCTAACAGGCTGGATATGGCCTGGGGGCCGTAGTTTGCCCATGCCCGGGTTAGGACAAGGGGGGAAAAAGTTGAATGTGCTATGTTTTAATGTGAACTTCTCCTTTTAAGTAATCACTTTCATTTGTATATCTAAAGAGCAAAAAAATGTGGTAATTCACATTTAACTATAAGAATACAATAGGTAATTGGATACCATTTTCCTAATCAGAGAGGAACATCCTATTCAAGATTTATGAATCTTCCACCCTCTGTTGCTGACTCTTATCCAAATTCAGTAATGACTAAAATAAGTCATTTTTCTAGATCTGGATTGAGTAGGAAGAGGATAAAACCATTGTTGGGTTTGTATTGCTGTCTGTACCTGCGATGGGGTGATGCACTCTATCTATCCTAACTACAATTATCACCACGACTGAAAATGATGGGAAACTCCAAGTCACCAAAGCAAGAATTGTCCAAAAAAAGTTTTTATTTTACTTGCTGTAAGTGCAACAGGTAATAAAAACTAGACAGGGGGTTTAAACCATTCGCTACTACCCTAAAATAAAAGGCCTAGTATTTGGATATACAATAACATATTAAAGACAACGACCATTATGATTAATGTGTGGTCCAAGATCCTTTGATTGATTTATTAATGTTTTCCTTTAGGATTTTACAAACAAAAATTCATGAACTATAATGTCTGCAGCTCTTTAACTACTATTGCTTTTCAGTTGATACAATTCCGCCATCTATTGGTCATCCAGCATATTGCATTACAACCTCCATAGTCAGAGAATTGGAACCACTAAGAGCCTGACTCATAATAAGTCACAATATCACTTTCTGAGTACTACAAGTGGCCTCTTGAGTGATGTTAACATATGTAATATAATCGCTTTACTCATCAAAGAGGAGAAGATTTCATGATTCAACACATCTGATTCAAAAAAGCTTCTTTAGTGGATGACAAACCTTCCACCTTTAATAAGTTCTTACCTGCAAAATAACCTTCATCTAAAAGTCTGACACCCCCTGATCACATCTTTACATGATCATCCCTGCTTTCTAGTTGCTAATGTAATCCTCCATCTTTCACCATCCATACCTTTTTTATTAGACAATGAGGCCATTGGCTCCTATTTGTTAGCCAATAGAAAGCCATGGACGTTTTAGAAAGTGTGCCATAACTACAACAAGAAGACTGGGGTCACTATGGGGTTTTGGGGCTTCCAGGGTACAATAAAATAAGGAATCAGACTAGCAAAGTATGTTTTCTTTTTCCTAATAAGCCCCAGCTTGGATCAAATTTTCTACAATCAATGTTTTCTGTGGTTCCCTTACATACCAGCATGGAACCTGTAGCTGCCTGATCTCTCTATTCCAGTTAGCTGGGGAAGAGACATTACCATACCTTACAAATTTGGGAGGTGGGAAGAGGAACACTTTTGTAGTTTAAAGTATGTAGGCAAATAAGGAGGAAAGAGAAACATAGGGACTTTGTACTGAATCAGGGGCAGTTGGGAGGTATGCATTAACGCCATATACATTACATATCTCCTTTACTGATGACCTCACAACATCACAGAGAACAAAATCAGACCTCCCAACTTCAGAATTCCTTAAAGAGGGACAGCTATTGGAGGGGAGCAAAATAAAGTGCTGAATAAAGTGGCCAACTAGTGCTGAATATAAGGTGGGGAGACCTCAGTGACAGACTCCCTTTACAGACCTCTTTATTAGACCTCAGAGAAAGATCCCCAATACAGACCTTAGTAACAGACCCCTATTGCAAACCAGTGACAAGTTCCCACTGCAGACCTGGGTGGCAGACCCTAAAGGCAAACCTTGGTGACAGTTCGACAGACCTCATTGAAAACTTAGGGGTAGACCTTTTCATGAAAGACCTTGGCAAGAGACCCCAGTACAGACTTCAGAGACAAGCCATCAGTGACAGACCCCTCAATGCGTACCTCAGTAACAGACCCTAGTGTAGACCCCAGTAATGGACCCCCAATGCCGGCTCCGGTACAATTCCTGACACCCAGTGCAGACCCCACTACAGACATCAGAGACAAGCCATCAGTGACACACCTCTCAATGCGTACCTCAGTAACAGACCCTAGTGTAGACCCCGGTAACAGACCCCCAACGCAGGCTCCAGTACAGACCCTAAGTGAAAGACCTCTGTAATAGGCATCCATTGTAGACTTCAGTAACAAACCCCCAGTACCAGTCTCAGTAACAGACTCCCAGTACAGATCTCCCAGTAACAGGCCCCCCAATGCAGACTTTAGTAACAGACTGCCAGTACAGATCTCAGTAACAGACCCCTCGATGCAGACTTTAGTAACAGACTGCCTGTACATATCTCCCAGTAACAGACCCCCCAATGCAGACTTTAGTAACAGACTCCCAGTACAGATCTCGGTAACAGACCCCCCAATGCAGACTTTAGTAACAGAATCCCAGTACAGATCTCCCAGCAACAGACCCCCCAATGCAGACTTTAGTAACAGACTGCCAGTGCAGACCTACCTGCAAGTTCCCAGAGTTACCACATGTAGGGCTGGATTTCAGGCTGGGCTACATAGATTGTCAAATATTTGGCCCTGTTGCCACCCCTTTAATTTGTGTTTATTAGAGTACTATTGGCAGATGGCTAGACACATTTTACCCCCCTGTAGTCTCTACCTCTGTCAGCTCCCACATGAGCTCAGACCACTGGGGCAGCTATGCAGCACAGATAGCATATGAATTATTGCAGCTACCTATGCTGCAACAATCCATACATTCTGGGGCTAAAGATATATGATGAGAATTTCCATAATCTTATGAGATTTCCTATTACAACCCCTGACAGTGAAGGTAAATGTCCCCAGCAGGACACCAACAGCAAAAAAATAATCTGGGCATATAAACCTCTAATACCTAAAACAGGAAAAAAAAGTTTGGGTTATACATACACTTTACCTAACAATTCCTATTTTTTATTTGACTCATTTAGCTGTGATTCATCTTGTCAACGAGTGTTTATTTTTAATGGCTAATGTAACAAGATGATATTGACATTTCCCTTTTATATTTTTTATGCAAGTTGAGTGCTGCAAGTTTTAAAAAAATTACCCATCTTTTTTATCTCATCATTACCTCTAAACTTAAAGAAACTTAGTTGTGTACAAATTAAATAAAGAAGAAATGAGCCTACCATTTCAAGGAAACTGATGCTGAGACTAAAAGTATCTTAAAGCAGACATTTTATTGAAAGATTGTGCAAATAGAAACTTCTCTGTGTTTATTCACTTCTGAACCTCTAACCCAGAATGAGTATACAGCTCAAATATCAGATTTATATCCAGAAAATTAGCATTTAGCAATGACAGAACACATTTCTTAGTGGTAAATGCTCTTTAAAGCAGGTATACTTGTTCCCAAATCCAACCAATAGATGGCAATGTAGCACAATTCTTTAGTTTGGGGTGCTTCATCTACCTATGATTTATTTTACTATTATAAATGTTGTTTTATATATATATATATATATAAACAATATAACACCAATAAAAAAAATACCTTATTTATATATCCTATATATTTACAGAATTTATATGTAAAAATGTCTGCAAACAGAAAGAGCTGCACTGGCTGTAGAAATGGAAGAAATGAAGCAGAGTAAAGCTACGTACACACGGCAGATTTTT
>NC_092863.1:14738204-14859381 GCF_032062135.1 Pyxicephalus adspersus | reverse complement strand
CGCGCAGCAGGGTGCCGCTCCGTCGCTCTCCCCCTCCCCTCTCCATAGAGCATGAACGGTGCTGTATGTACAGCACCGTTCATACATCGGGTAGTCCCTTGTCATTGGAAAGGATCGTGAAAGATCCTTTCCAACGACAAAAAATTGCAAGTGTGTATGCAGCTTAAGAGTTAACAATAGGGACCTAAACTCAAATTCTGTGGAATCAAGAAGTGTAGAAATGGGGGAAGAGAGAGGTCATATAATGGTAAGTCAGTTGTTGGTTCCGGCTGACTGTAGTATCATGATAACTAGTGAATAAAGACATTCATAAGGAAGTGATAATGGCTGCTCAGCAAGTTGTTGAATTTATTACTGAGCACCTGCTATGGTTTTGTATAATCCCCACCATATATACTTCCTGTGCAGACAGAAATGTATGACTATAAATAATGTAGTTCCTCTATTTCATTCATATCTCTACTTTTCAGGTTTACTTAACTGGAAACTCTTACAGTTTACATTGACCTTTGAAGTTAAATATTATTTGAGAAGTGTAGGTTAAGGGAGTGGCCCCATCACATACCTCTCTGCTTACCAGCCATAATGCAGATTGATTGCTTTCACCTAATGCAATGTTTATGGATATTTCTTATAACTGTACAGATGTTTCTTGATGACTTATTCTGATTAATTTAGGGGACAGGGTGTCCCTGTTGTACCATATCTTTTACATATTGTATTGCTCGTGTTACTTTGATGGAGGCAACCGTGCATGTTTCTAGAACATTGACCCTTTGCGTTTTTACTATATTCTATTGTGAAGAATTTGATATTGACGGGCTGGCTTTCCTTCACCACATAACTTAGTTATATATCAATTAGACAAACCATTAGAGGAAAATTCTATTCAAAACAATTCTATTTTCAATTACAGTAAATACTAAATAATTGGTTAACCATCATATGAAAATGAAGGCACTTTTTGCATTACGCTTTATATTTTAATTAGAAATATGTTGGTAGAATTGATTGTAATTCAAACAAATAGATGGTACATCAAATACGTGCATTTGATCACAAATATGCAGTGCGTTTCCTCTGGTCCTCCGGTTTCTTCCCGCATCCCAAAAACATGCCACTTTATTCAGCCCTTTATTTGGCTCCCTTCCAAGAGCTGTCCCTCTTTAAGAAATTCTAGTAGGTTAATTGGCTTCCCTCAATATTTGTCCTTGGACGGTAGGGACATTGTGGGATTATGGGCCCCTTTGAGGGACAGCTAGTGATATGGCAATGGACTTTGTACAGCGCTGCCTAATATGTTGGCACTACATATATACAATTTTATATATATACAATTTTATAATAAATATGATCATAGTACTGATTGAGAAAATCATGTAGTGTGTTCCCAGCATCCAAATGTTCCTCAACCTTGCCATAAATTTCAGAACTGGGTGAACATTTCAATATTGTTGGTAGATTTCCTCCTGTGTATGAAATCCTGATGGATAATGCTTGATGATTTAGAAAGCTTCCTGTAGCACCACTCATGGTATTACAGTTGGTTCATAAATACCCAGGGAGAATTATTATTATTATTATTAAACAGGATTTATATAGCGCCAATCAATACTATGTTATTCCTTGTACAGCAGTGATCAGGCTAAGAAAGAATAAAGCAGCACAAGGACCAACATTTTTGCTCCAGTGGTCATGTGCAAACATGTTGATAGAAGGAGAGGTTAGAGAGACATAGAAATGATCTCATCAGTCTGCTGCCAGCTCCTTCACTGTCCACAGGGTGCAAGTGGAATATATTTTACTGATTATTTAAGTATTTAATAATTCAGGTGGTGAATAGTTCAAGTAAGCCATGATTAGGATTAGGATAGGATTAGGAACAGGGCAACAGAAGGTTCTCTTTAATGCCAGTCTCTGCAGAGGCTTATACTTACCTTCTTTCTATCTGGTGCTGCTTCTTCAGCCTCTAGGTACTTCTTCTTCATCCAATATGGCAATGCTGGAACATGTTCACTGGACTCGGGCACCCAGAAATTCCTTATGATGGTGCAGAGAGAATATTTGGTTCTGCAAATGCTCAGAATAAAATCAGCTAGAAGCTTGGACATAGCTCCCATGTTGGTCAAGGACATACGGCAAAGCTGGGATCCACATAGATGGCTAAATACATCTCTACTGCTCAACAAATAAAAACTAGTGACTTTTTATTGATAAAATGAAATCCAAAGTTTAAAAAAAAAAATCAAATAGCGTGCTAATTGCCTTTGCATGCCCCTGTTTTAAAATTCTTAGTAGTAATTGTGCGATATACTTAGGAATGGGGGTAGGGCTAAATAAAGGACTATCATTGTGCACATGTGCCCAGGGCAGGACAAGTCTCCTACTCCTCTATTGAAGCCTGGGATCAACCCAAATGACTGGGGTGGGTGTATGTCAAAGATTTGGAATGAAAATAACTTTTCTCCTCCAGAGATTTCACTTGTCTCTCATTCTGCGGTTATGAGACAACCAGTAATTATGTTTGGTGAGCTTCATACAGAATCATTCATACATTCATACAGACTCTCATCCATACATTCATACAGACTCTCATCCATTACTGCTGTGCTGGTGAAATTATATGTGTGATGGGGTAGGTAAACCTGAGCGCACACTGCAGAGCAGGGATATCTGAAAATCATAAAGCATTTCTCAATAAATCAAAGTCCTCCTGAGAAATATGATCTCCTGTGAGAGGAAGGAATTTGTCTTGCTGTCTGCTAACTACAAAGGTGGAAGGGTAGGGAAGCCAGGAGGTGTAACCCTTTCTTCAACCTAGGAAAACCATGCAGGTACCCCCAGCCTGTGTATTAGTCTGTGTGAACCTTAGTCCGTGTATTATAAAATGCAGTGTCATATAAAGGAGCCCATGGACTTTCATAGAGAGGAGCACACCGGTTCGTATCATCTGACATGTGTACATAAAATAAGAGCTATATGGGTTGATAAGAAAGCCAATACTCCTAAGAGCCTGACTAAACAAATGAGAGTTGGAGAGGCAAAGGTGTAAGTGCTAAAATTCCAAAAGGCAATGATCAGTTGGCTGCTGATTTTACTTTAGATCCTATGATTTTAGTTCTTACCCTGCAGATAACAAACTGTAGAATCTACAGACCATAATCTAAGACCACCCTTCAGCTCCTCTAATCCCCTCGGTTTTGTAAAAAATAATTACCTCTCCATTAAACTGAAAAGGCCCTCAAACTATTGGAGATGCAATTGCAACTTCTGCTAGCTGTGTACCTACACCACTGGATAAATTCAAACCATCATTGCCTAGGATAGGCCAACTCTGACCACCCAAACTTGTCAACGAGAAGAGATGTCCTTGGCCAACTGGTTTGTACAATAATACCATGATAGTATAGAAAGATTTGGTCGTGAGTGTCCAGGTGGCACAGGGAACATCATAAAACCAAGGGGTCACTAACCCACTGCTGAGAAATATTTTTTGATCAAATTCCACAAGATGCACAAGAATTCAGCTGTGTATTTCTTCTAATGAGTAAACTGCTTCATGTCCAAATTTGTTTAATTTTGCTGCAGGATGGCACAAGCGTACCGCGTACCGGTTATGAAACAGTGCTGCCCCAAGCCAAAGTCTATGAGGCCTAGCCACAAATCCAGGCCTGCTTATCTTAGCTCATACAGAGAGAATGCCAGCTGTGCCCCAGGCAACTTATTTTACACGTGCAGGATATGCATCAAGGCTTACGAACAGAATTGTGTAGGGACAAATTCATTTTGGATATTTAACTGTTGCTTTTCTGTATGTCCCAACAAATCAGACCAGGGTTTAAATGACCAAACTTTTTTAACAACTGCTTCACGGATGAAGATTCATTTGCACAAATACAATTCACAGAGTTGGCTGTTCAATGATGAAATCATTAGTAAATTTGTCATGCCCTAAATGTAACCTGTCTGGTAAAATAAATTACCTTCCTCTCCAATTCAGCAACATTCAGCAGGCAGCCTTGCCTAATGCCGCACAGTTCTTATCCTTAAATGTAACCTGCCTGGTAAAATAACTTACCTTCCTCTCCAATCTAGCCACATTCATTGTGTAGCCTTGCCCTATGCCACGCATACCCATCAGTTCCTTACACTATTGTGCATTATGCAGCCCTATTCATCCAGTGGAGTATGGCTCATCCAAAAACATGGGGCCACATGTGTGCACAATAAGTAGTGTAGCTGCCATTGATGTTTTATAGCAAACGCTAGGCATTGCTGGAATGGGCCAACCTCTAAAGATCCAAGGAACCGACAGCAAGGTAAGTAATATCCTAAAAGTGTAGCACTTATGGTGGGGCTTTAATAACAATATTAGCTTTAACGCAAAACTCCAGTTTCTGGAAGATGACCAGCAGTGTTGGATCCAGGAATGGCAGGGAGATAAGGCGATTTTTTAAAAACGTTTAAAACTAGAGTATATACAAAGATGCTTTCTTCATAAGGTAGTGTTGACAAAGGTCACTTTAAAATGCCAACTCTACTAAAATAAAAAGTTACTAAAGAAAATGATCTTACTGCAATTTGTTTAAATGCTAGAAAAATCTGTTTCCCAAATACCTGTTGCTTCTTAGTGACTCACTCCAACTACAACTCCCAACATGCACTGCACCTCTGGAATGTTGAGAGTCTTGCAGGGGGATGGTAATGAGGGTGTTGAATAAGTTTACTTTAGTATTTAAGTACTTCAGAATTTAAACCCCTTATCTCTTTTATCTATTTGGTATCAAGGCTTTCACAGTATTTAAAGTCTGGGGATATCTGTAGCAATGACACAATACTGACTATTAACAGGCTGCAAGTCAACAGCATGTAGGATTTAAATCTCTTATACAGAAATTTTAGTTTTAGCCATTGTTTTTCTTTTGCAGAAACAAAACATAATTGGATTTCACAAATTTCTTTGGGTTTATCAGCATATATGTAATACAAGTAACACAAGAGGCCATCCTACTAGATATGTGTTTGGCAATTTATTCAATTTAATAAGTTTTCACTCCCAGTTGTTTTTCAAGGTGGTCCTGTTGCTGTCCGTATGAACACTTGTGCAGTAGGTTAATGTATACCACTTATACATGGGCATCTTTATTTTTTGGCATGCCATTCATGGCATCATTGCATTGGGGTGTGCTGTAGTGCAGGTGTGTTGTCCTAGCACAATGGGGTGCCATTTATAAATAATAGCACCCAAGTGCACCTATGCAGTGCAACAATATAATCCTGGCTAGATTAGCTTGAAAGTTTTCTCACTTCTGTGTCCTTCCTTTAAAACCCACAGCCAGATTATACAATCAAAGTTACATTACACTTAACAACATATAAGAAGTTATCAAACACTCCATTCAATTAATACCTAAGGAAGTAGTGGCTTCGAGTTGCCGTAAAATGAATTCTAGTCATGCACTATGGGATCGGTTTTTAAAGTAGTAAATCTGGCTTTCATCAAACATTCTCTGGGGTAGAATTTTCTAAGTTCATGTATTTCAATGCAAGTGATTGATTCTCCGCCAGAGAATGTTGTGAATGTCAGCTTCATTGCTTTATTAATGGACCTCATGTGATTTTGTATAATTCAATGTACCATCTACTTGATCTCTATTGAAAAATAAAAACTAATAATGAAAATCAACATGCCCCCCAAAAAAACAAAAAAAATATTGATTTATTTTTGATCAACATTGTATTTAAAAATGAATAGAAAAGATTAAAACAAAGCCTTTGAATATTATGATATTTTGCCTAATCATTTAAAATATTACCTAGTATATGACCACCGAAAGGTGTACAATCAGATTTTATAGGCGGATGAAGGCTTTTTTGTGAAATATGATAGACAACAAAATGCTTCTACTTGATCAAATTTTTGCCAGCCAAATCTGCAACAAACAGATTTCATGAATCCCTTTTGCTCTTTCCTTAATAAAGCACAGTTCTCTCCCCCTCTCTCTCTACTCGATCAATTTACATCTGATTGCTGCAGAGTCATACAGGAACCAGCTTCTAATGCTTTTATGCCAGAGAGGGGCTGGAGAGGTAAAAGCGCTCTCAAACAACAGGAAAGGTAATATATTGGCCAGCTGAATAATGCACACTGAATAAATGGACTGTGTGTATACAATGGCTTAATATATTGATGTATTAAAAACCAAACAAATAATGAAAACATCATCTATGCTGTATCAAGGCCAGCCCTTGGTTCTTTCCTTAATCTCCATCTTCCCCTGGAATACACAGATCCATTGCTAATACTAAGCCCAGCTCACAGTGGGTACTAGCAGAGCCAGGTCAAGGGGTAGTCAAAGGTAAAAGTTAAAAAGGTGGTAAAGTTGGCTGCTTTGGACACTACAGGAAAAGAGGGAGCACCTAAAATCTATGCCATTGTCTTGCAGGGCAGAGGGGGTTCTATCTAATTTGCTCCATTCAGCTTCGGAGCTAAAATACATTGTAATGGTCCGGGGTACTAGCAAACCCCTTTAATGCCAGATGTCCATAACTACAACCAGGGCAACAACACAGATTGGGAAAGTGGAGCCGGAAAGGTAAGGAGTGTTGGTTTCCTGGTGCACTGTTCTGTCTCTATAGCTAGACATATTCCCCTGAAACGGGTTGGCTGTATTTGTTGCTGTGAAAAAAATAGTTGTGGATTCTTTCACAAAGTGGTTTGGTTCTCTTTTCTACAGCCATTTGATGGAGCAAGCCAGGGAATGGCACCAGAGGACGGTTTTATACAGGCTTCCCAGTAAAAGAAGAAGCAGTAACAGAGAACATTTATCTCTTGCATAGATACATGTGCCACAGTGCGTCCCCTATTGAGTGCCATGGTTCCTTTTAGATGTCACTACAGAAAATAATTGAGAAGTAGGGACTGATAATAATAATAATAACTTCTAGATCCTAAGAACCAGTCCAGTGCACGCAACAAGGCGGAGGCTCTAGGAAGGAGAACTCCGGCAGGGTTATGGGGGTCACTCTGTTTGTTCCCCCCGCCAGCCTTGATCTTCCTGTATTATGGAGCACACAAACCTAGTGATTACATTAGAGTTTCCAAAATAAGATATGGAATAAAAGAAAAGGTTAAAAAAATTCATTTGGATGTCCATGAGGGGGGAAAAGAGGAACCAGAGACATGAATAAACTTCAGCATAGTATTGTAATTTCAAAAGTTATTTTTAACATTTTTTAATCTGCACCTTGGCATTAAAATAGCACTTGGCGTTCTTCCTCTTTAGCTCCATGTCTAGCTGCCCCCTGGTATTTATTGGGTGACAATGCTTTTCCCTGTCCTCCTGTGTTGTCATCCCATCACATGTGCAATGGAGAATACAAGTGGCTGTTTTGATATACAATAAGCAAGAATAAAAAAAAACTGTTGCCACCATCATGAAACCCACCCCGAAAAGTGCCAGGCAGCCATTGTTGGAATGTGTGTAGATGGGATAGATCTGAAAAAAAAAATGTGCCCAAGGTTTGCCAACCCTTCTACCCTGCATGTTGGTAAATCAGTGGGCACTTGGCCTTTAACACAGCACCAGAACATCAGCCTGATCCAATAACATTCTGCATGCTGTGCATTTAGCCAGCCAGGGTTTATTGTAGAGGTTGTGTGGAGGTTTATATTGGAGGATTGGTGTGAGAGGTATTTGTGCAGTGCTACTTTTCAGCAAGCAGTGTGAGAAAGTTGGACTCTTTCCCCCTCCCTTCCTCCCCACCTTCCCCTCCCTTCCCTTGGCTCCCAGCACAGGCAGGTGCAGGGGCAGGCGGCCCCTTTAAGGGGATCTGTAGGGATCTGTACCGGGTGTAAGGGAGAAAGTTCACCGGAAGAAAAGGGAAAAGGCTGGCAGAGGCTGGCACAGGAGGTGAACTTGTGTGGAGGGCAGAGGGAAGGAAGGAGAGGGGCAGCCAGTGCTGTGGGTGGGACAGGCAGGGAATGCTGAGTAGGAGGGACTGACAATAGGGACAGAGGGAGGAGAGAGCGATCATACAGGTCCCATACCGTCCTAGGAGCAGCACCTGCAGCCTGGCATCCATGGCACAGCCGGCATACAATCATTAGGACAAGTGAGATTGGGATCAGCAGGAGATCGCACAGACAGGAGGTCGGTGTGTGTGTGTACAGCCGATCAGCACCAAGGACAGAAGAGAAGGACAAGGAATGATTCCGGGGATTCTCCTTCTGGCACTCTGCCTGGGCTGCTCCGGGTTCAATGTGGACACCCAGGTGCCAGTCATCAAGCAGGCGGGGGCACCGGGGGGCATGTTCGGCTTCTCTGTCACCATGCACCAGCAGAGCGAAGGGCAGCAGAGATACCTGTAAGTACCCCGAACACCCCAAGGGGGGTATTATGGGGGCGGGGCAGGGGGCATTGGTTCTGTATGAAGGGGTGGCAGGAGTACCTGTATGGATGGGTAGGACACCTGTGTAGGCATGAGCAGGGTACCTGTCATGGCACATGGACTGTAGAGCTGCAGGACATGGGCACAATAGCTGTACACTTATCTGGCATGGGCACAGTACCTAGGAAGCTATGGAACATGGGCACAATACCTATGAAGTAATGGGACATGGGCACAATACCTAGGAAGCTATGGGACATGGGCACAGTACATATTAAGTTATGGGACATGGGCAGAGTACCTATGAAGCTATGGGACATGGGCAGAGTACTTATGAATTTATAGGTCATGGGCACAATACATATGAAGTTATAGGACATGGGCAGAGCACCAATTAAGTTATGAGACATGGGCACAATACCTAGGAAGCTATGGGACATGGGCACAATACCTAGGAAGCTATGGGACATGGGCACAATACCTATGAAGTTATTGCACATGGGTACATTTGAGTACCTGGACAACAATAGGACATGGGACAAATCTATACAGCTATGGCACGTACTCAGAGTACCATAAAAACAATGGTGCATGTGCATGGTGACTATAGAGCTATCATTCATAGGCAGGGCTTTGGATATGGGCCGGATACCTGTGGAGCTTTGCCACAAGTGCTTACTACCTTTGCAGCCTGCAGGGTACCTGAACAGTTTTGAGACACATGGGCGGGGTACCTGTAGAGCTATAGGACATGGGCAGGGTACCTAAAGAACTGTAAGACCAGGACATAGGGCTTGTACAGCTATGGGATATTAGCAGGGTACCTATACAGCTATGTGGCATTGCCAATAAAAGTACAGCACATGGGCAGGATTACTGTATACCTATGGCACATTGCCAGGGTACCTGTACAGCTATAAGTAATGGGAATGATCTCAAAAAAGAATGGCACCTGGGCAAGGTACCTGTACAGCATTGTGATGTGGGCAAAGTACCTATAAAGCTATGGTGCATGGGCAGGGGAACCTGTAAAGGAAAACCCTAGCAGAGATGGGTGAGGGTCTTTATAAATATCAGTTAAATACTTTTTATTTTTGCCATAGTTTTTGTTATTAATATAAAATAAGATATAAGATAAAAGAAAATAGAAAAATTCATAATATAAAATAAATACCCCACCTCTACACAGGCCTCCCATGCAACTTCCCTCCATAGACCAATATACATCAGACAAGGTTAGGGATGTGGCAGGTAGATGGGTTTTTTAAAAAAAATCTTTAGAATTGGCAACATTTTACAAAATTTATCATGCTGTTATTTTCCATGTGGTTAAAATGTTATTAAAATGATTGTGTAAAGTTCCAAAACATCTGATGTGTTGGCAATATTGTCAGAAGTGATATTTATGGAGATATAAATGTTTGCACTTTATCTGTAGGCCTGGGGCAATTGTGGTCAGAACACAGATTGCATGCGGCACAATTTTCAGCATAGGCAAGGTGAATCAGCTGGTAAGGCATTGGCACATGTACCTGTATACCCGGGGGCATGGGAAGACATGCCTTAACAGTTAGATTAGCAAATGCATGATAAAGTGGAGCTGTCAACAGAGCACATACAAAACCACAATTATAATGCTGCCATAGCTAGCCTTATTGATGGAAGGCCTTGTGTAAAATTCATTTTTAGCTTTTGCCATTTGAAACGTTGATGGGGGAGAAGGGAGTGGACTGATTACTCATTTTCTACTAATCCTAAACAAGAAATGATTCACCACTGACACTGCACCACTTCACCTGATATATGCTCGTGCCTGCCCATCATTTGCCAAATTAGAGAAAGAGAATAAATCCAATATTATACATAAGAAAAAGATACATTCTAATGGCGGATTCTGTTCTGGTGATAACTGCCAAAAAATGGAATTTCTCTTTATTGTGGGGATATGTGTAATTACTTCCAGGCATGTCTCAAGGTCAGGTTATTCCTCTAATGGTGACACAGATATATACAGTTTATAATATTATACTACTTATACATATAATAATAATACTCATACATATACATAAATTAATAAATATATTAAAACTTCCCTATTCCAACCAAAGTTATAATGAATGAAGGGCATCAACATGAGTTTCTATGCGGGTAGTGCAGGGGGGGTCTCCGGAGAAATGTAGATCTACCTGTACACCTGAGGAATTATAAGAATTCCTACCATATTTATTATTATTTTACAATATTTATATAGCGCTATCATATTAGGCAGCGCTGTACAAAATCCATAGCTGTGTCACTAACTGTCCTTCAAAGGAGCTCACAATCTAATGTCCCTACCATAGTCATATGTCAATAATGCAGTCTAGGGTCAATTTTAGGGGCAAGCAAATTAACCTAAATACATGTTTTTGGGATAAACCGGAGTACCCGGAGGAAACCCATGCAGACACGGGGAGAACCTGCAAACTTCATGCAAAGGCCAGATTGCTAACCCCTGAGCCACCATGCTGCCCACCGTATGGCATCATTGACTTTATACACTAAAAAGCAAAAGAATGTGGACACCTAATCATTGCATTCACACTCTTAGACCATAATGACATCCCTTCCAATTATTAAGTTCAGGTGTTTCCAGTAAGGGGTTCTGTTTCTGACATTTTTAGACCATTTTTAGGAAGGCCATTCCTGTTTTAGAATGAGCATGTTTGTACACAAAGTCAGATCCACAAACACATGGTTTGAGGAGCTTTGTGTTGAGGAACTTGAGTGCCCTGCATAGACTTCTGACCTTAACACTATGGAGTAGCTTTGGAATGAATTGGAATGCCTATTGCATGCCTGGGCTTCTCGTCCAACATCAGTAATTAACATGCTCAAATTCCTACAGCTAAGATAAACTGGTAGAAAGCACTCCCAAAAGAGTGGAGGCCCTTTTAGCCATAAAAGATTGGATTCCTATCAAATAGCCATAGTTTTGGCTTGGGACACCCAACAATCTCATGTAGGCGCGATGGTTGGGTGTCCAGAAACTGGTCATATTATGTACTTTTGCATCAATAATATAAAGAACACATGTTGGTATACTTTTTCAAGTTAGTTTTCAAGTAAGGGTATAGAGAGGAGCATAACTGAGATTTTTCCATCTGTTGGGAACATTGAAGGGTTTTATAAATTATATGTTGTATATATGAGGAAGAAGATTAGACCGGGCCATGAAATAAGATTTCACAATTTGGAACCTTTACGAGTGGTAGACATAGACTAACATTATTTATGTTTCTCCACTAATTCAGAGCATGACCTACACAACATAGGAAGTGTTTTATCACTTCTGCTTTTATATGTGGTTAGAGATTGGAATATATAACTTTGTTTCAAAGGTTCATATAAAATCAGTGGAATGTCTATGAACTATGGTCAAGGCTATAGGGTGTATTCAGCTTCATAGAAACAAAGAAGGATGGCTGAAATAGTCTATCAAATCTTTTTGTGATACTGTGTTGCTTTTTTAACTTTATGTTTGTGCCAAGCATTCACTTATTGTTAATACCTCTTCTGGAGGTCTGTTCCAGACTTACTTTCTAAGTTCTCCTACTACTTTTGTTCTTAGCTTCATGTTGGGAAAAACTAGGCTCAGAAAAGTAACATGCTTTAATAAAAATCTCTGCAAAGGAGACCAGTTGTGGATTTTGTGGGTTATATAAATCACTAGTAAAAGGTTAAGGAGAAGACAGATAAATAGGGTTGTGTTGCTGTAAACATGGTCACCCTGCAGGCCTTTGTCCTTCAAGAGTTGCAGACAATAAAGATTAATTGTGCATGGTCAAGAAGCTGTTAATGGATATGATTTTCTGTACAGGTTTATGTCAGTGAAATTTGTGAAGTCTTTGTTTTAAAGGAAGGGAAGTAATGTTGGAGAAAAGGAGGGAATGAGTTATTCCGGTAGGGAGAGGGTTAAATAGCAATGCTCTGCACAGACCTGGCTGGGGAGGGGCCCTGGTGCAGCAATCTGCTGAGTGACTGAAAGGCCAAACTTTCCTTCCTTCTTTGTTCATCACACCTGCAGATAAGAAAGTTTTACATCCCTGCAGGGCGGGGTGTGCAAATAGTGTAGCATGACAGTACACATTGACACAGCCGTCCCCCATCCAGGTATGAGAAATCACAGTGCTCATACTTAATGTTCTTTAGTCTTAACACACACCAGGGAAATGTGTTCTAAACCAAGAAGTTTTGTGTATTTTTTATAGCTCCCTTTTGAATTTCTTTCATATTTATATCAACGTAATATGCAGGACTGTACATTAATTATCTTATCAATTCAAAGTGTTATTAAACCCCAATTGTTGAACTTGCAGCAGTATATTTTGTGTCCTTCTATGGTTGCTATCCTATTTGTCATTGCAGCACAATCTTGCAGTGTATGTCATTGTTATTTCCTCCTATGGGTGGCTACATTCCCAGGTTCCCAGGTCTTCCTGGGGCCCTAGTGTAGCCACCCTCTCAGGCCTGCTTGAAAAGAATGGGCATATATGCACATTATGGGCTAGAATGAATGAGATGTTCTTCTGGTTCCATTACATTAAGAGGAACAGAATAATAATTAAACAATACTGTTTATTGGGACATCTTCAAATATTTATAAGATGACTATCATACCATGACAATCTCATATAGTTGCAAACCTACCCAGCAGGGTTATATGTTCCTGCCCAGCTATAAACTTTAAAAGTATTTTCAATTGCAGCAAGTGTAAGCACATGAATTTTACATGATATCAGTCCCTACTATCCTCCTGTACAGATGACCGCTGTCATATCCTACGGAGGGGGTTGCTTGGCCTTCTCCACCTTCATATTTTGGAGATCTATGTGGTTGAGCAGTTTAGAAAATGACACTGGGTAGAGCTGACCCCTCTCAGTCCACAATGATGTGTTGTCATATGTTGTCACCCCATCAGGGCTGGATCAAGGGGTAATTGTTCTGTACTTGCAGGGTCCCTAAGTTGGGTAAAACACAGCAGAATGTGCAAGTATTGCAGAGCTGTACTGCATGTTTTTTTTTTTCATTTTGCCCTGGCATACACTTCAATTGCAGTAAAAAAAATAGATTACAGAGTTGGCTGTGCTGCCTTGGAAGACTGCAAATCTTACTACTGTCTGCACAGTTATACAAGTCCTTTGGAAGGTCAAACAGCCCTCATACAACTGTGTATTTAGGTTCTGTATTTGCCTAGATTTTAACTTTATGGAAAGCTTCTATTGCTGTCAAATCAATAGGAAATCTAATAAGTTTCTTACCTTTAGGCAAAGGTTGCAAAAAAAAAATGTCATGCAAGCATTGTATGTAAATTACTTGCTTTGGTTTGCTGATCAGCAGATCTGATAGAGAAAAAAGCAGCAAAAGGTACCAAGCAGTTGTGAAACAGCATGCTGAGAGCATGAGAAAACAGAGAGATGAGCTCATCAGACTGCTGATTTTCCTTGCCCAATCACAGGGTGAGGGAGGGACAAGACCTGTAAGTGTTACAAATCTTCAGCTGAGAAAGATCAGGTCTCCTGCCCTGGCAGAACTGGTTGTTGTGGCTAGCTCAGCTGTATGTTATTGATCATTAACTATGAGTACTGCAGCAAGACTATCCACATGATTATACGGATATTCACAAATTGGCCCTGATTTATGAAAGCTCTCCAAGGCTGGAGAGAATACACTTTCATGGGTGAAGCTGAGTGATCCAGAAAACCTGAAATGGATCTGGTCCAGGATTCCAAACATTTGCTAGCAAATAGCAAATTTTTTTTTAAAAAAATCCATTCCATGTTTTTTGGATCACCCAGCTTCATTTCTGAAAGTGTATTCTCTCCAGCCTTGGTGAGCATTCCTAGGCCCATTGTCTCAAATCTATAAGCAAAACAGGTGGATCACATCCCATTAACAATTTGCCATTGATCCCTTAGCACTCTAGCTTTGATAAATAGCAAATACATTTAATTTCATACCTTGGTTGTATATATTAGAAGATGCTAAAAGCACAGTGCAAACACACAGACAGTTTACTAACAAAGAATACAATGTTTGTAATCAGCTACAGAACAAAAACAAAGTCATGTCAAAACATCATATCATTTAACAAACAAGTTATAAATGAACACTTCATCACAGTAGCAGTAATCCACATTTATATTGTTTCTCAGTAATCCAGACATCAGAGCAATTTATTACAATCACGTGATTTGGATTGCAATAAATTTGCAGGGAGTAGTCAGACAAATTCTTGATAGTTTATAAAACTATTTCTTTTCTTGGTTGCTTATCTTAAAAATATAAGTAACCATATTGAATGTATTTTACATTCCCATGGAACAGGAGCAGCAATTGCTATAGGAGCATCTTCCGTTTTTTTGTACAGCACTGTGTAATATGTTGGTGCTTTATAGGTAAAGATAATTATAGGAATCATTATTCATTTGTGCAGAGGGCAGCATGATGTCTAAATACAGCTCTGTGTCTGGGCAGTGCTGCCGTTTTCTTGGAAGTTATCCTCATTAGTGCATATCTTGACATTCCATTTGTCTTCTGATTATTGATATATCAGACTGTCTATATTATTAGCGGGATATAGACTGCCTGTGCAGTGAGTCAGTTTGCTTGGCATACAGAAAATAATATAGATGAGCAAAAATCTTTACATATCAATGAATGGAGATATTTTAGTTATGTTGCACGCTCAGCTGAATGGAGGTGATATTGCTCTCCTGCACTGTGTTGGAGCATGGGTACCATGTTTTTTAACCAATGCCAATTACCAGGTGGTAAAAGGTTGGTAAACCCCCTCTTGCTCCAGCAATCCTTATTGTCAGTAAATCACATTATGAGACACATTTATAAGGAAGTGGAAAAATGACAAGAAATCATCACTTTTTTTCAAAAGTGATTTTGTGCATTGATCATATTGGTGTCATATTATACATTTTCTACAATGGTGATCAGGAGCTCCATTTACTTGGCTGATCATTGTATTTGAATGATCACTTTGTTGGTCACCAGCTTTTAAAATTTTTCCTTTAGAGTTGGAGTGGCTGACATGAATTTTCCAAGGTTTGGTTAGAATTTGGATAATAGATCCCCTATGGGTTTATTACTCCGCGGGTACTCTGAAAATATATAGAAACTTGCACCTGGAGAAGCTCTGTAGGATCAAGGGGGGAAATGGTAAGAAAATTCTTAATTATTAGGATAGAAATACTAAAGCTTCCATTACTGTGGGAATGAAATGCTCAGTGATCTTCTGAATACTAACAAGACAGCAAATATAGGACCTTTGACCTGCCATCTAAAGCCTTTGGATTAGGCTGGCCATAAACAGAATGACTTTCCGGTTCATTCCAGCAATCCATTTGACATTTTCATAGAGTCAACCATAAACAGATTCTTTATTTTCTGAATTTGAATGACCAAAACTATCTGATAGTGTAGGATCAGAAGAATCTTGGCCAGTGAGACCTGAAAACTTCCATTAATCATACAAGTATCTGATACCTCTCTGTTGTACTATGAGAGTGCAACCAAAAAATTATCAGTTGGAATTTATAACAAAAAAGTTGAACATGTTTATGTATGAGTAGCTTTGAACAAGGCAAATAAAGCTAAAGGAGATTAAAAATATGCTTTTACAATCACATTTAAAAGAAATAAACTGAATATAAGTAAAATTATGAATTGTTCCCTTTAAAGTTCCCACATGTTTTCTTAAAGGGGATTAATTCTGTGATTCACATTCACTTTATTCCCACACAGCATGAAGCAATGGTTCACTGAGCACTGCTCTATTCGACTTTATGTGATGCACGGGACGCCTTCTGCATGTGTCAGGGGCAAATATTGAGCATTCCCTTTTGGCATGTGTGTGTCTGAGCTGTATGGATACTCCTATAGAAGAACTTCATTATAAAATAGTGTAAAGGTAACCAACATTTACTCCTATACCTAGTATAGCAATAGTATCCCAGTTGCTAACATAACATGCAATAAGCTATTCTTAGTAGGCTCATGTATGTTTGATCTCCAACCCACACAGTTCTTCTTTGTCTCGCTTTATTTTTTACATTGGTTTTATGTCAGGATAACACAAAATTATCATGACACTGAAATATGAGCAAATGGCACTCTTGTTTTCCATTGTAGTTAGTGCAGAAAAAAGGGAAGGGAAAGAGCAAAGCTACCTTATGGGTATTATTCCTTCTCTTCGACTTATTGTAGTTAGTGACTAATTTCGCTGTTATGGCTGCTATTGGCATTCTGAGATGGAAAAGAGTAGAGCTATCCACTATATGAAATTACCAATCAATTACATCAGTGCTTCTCAACCAGGGGTTCTTCCAGAAGTTGCTTGAAGTTCATTAATCAATAGGAAATACGTGCTTCTCAGGTCTGTTTAGGTGACATTAATATTTTATTTTGGCTATCTGTACCGGTGACGATTTTCCCAATAGCCAGAATATAAGAGGTATTTATCCCACTGACCACCACACCAGTGGTGGATATAGTAATCATAGCAGGGAATCCCTGAAGATATAGATATACAAAATTATTGTACTGCGATTATTGAACAAGTACATTGAATATTTGCAGTTAATCAGGAAAAGTTTGATAGTAACTGTTTGCAATATTAGTTGAAAATACTATTGAGAGAAAACCGCATGTCATAACACATGTCTATGTGCAGTTCTCGTTTTTTCTTTGTGATGATATCACGAAGGGGAGAAGATTTTGGGAGCTTTCTAAAACAAGGCTTAGCTGAAAAGAGCAAACGAGAGTGGGAAGCACAATGACTTCATCAACCAGAAGTCATTGTTTCAGTACTACATCCTCTTCTGTAGCATAGAATGAGGTACAGATATTAAAAAGGGATTTTTGTTTTTTGAAAATGTAACCACTATTGAAAGTTATAACTGGCTGTGGGAAAATAATTATAAGTAAATATTGTTCAGATCCAGTGCTTTTTTATTTCCTAACATCATACAAGAATGTGGGACAGTTGATGTTGAAGGAGAGCCAGAGATTGCAAGAATGATTCTGCAGTGTGGGAAAGCAGACAATTTGTAGGACTACTTCCACACAAACCATTGATGACTTGGAGTTATGGGCAGTTGGTAAATATAACTTTGTATTTACCTGACAGTAGGAGCAGAGTGTATAGCACGACTTTAGTATGTGTATAGGTGTGTGTGTTCAAGCTCCACTTCCCATCACACATTCTTTAGATTCCTCAAGTGAATGCATAGTTCTCCACTGCAATACATACCTCATCTCTTTACAAATCTCTACCCTGGGGGTGCAGAATTCATTCATTGCCCCTTCAGCGAAAGAAAGTAAAGCCATGAGTCTGTGCCGTGTATGAATCACAGGGCCTGAGAACTCTGCTTTGTCTGAGGACAAAAGGATTAAAAGTCTTTTAAAGGCTTTTTTTCAGAATTTCTCTGCTGTGGACTTAAGAAACAGAGAGATCTTAACTGCCAACTGATCCCAACAATTTTTAGGCCTAATACAAACAAGCAATTTTGTGCTCAACTATCTGGTTCAGTCAATTTTGTTGTCTGTATTTTATTCCTTTTAAGTCTCAAAGTCTCAAGTTATGATATTCTGACCTTTTCCCAGGAAATTGATCAGTTGATCTTTTGTACACACAACTTGACTTGTATACTTTCGAACAATATTTACCAATATATTGATCACAATGGATCCAACCAAGGATTAAAAAATGGGTTTCTTAGGATAAGGTGGCCGTTGAATTTTTTCAGATCAAATAATTTTATGGGATCAGAAATTAAACAGATGTGAAAAACTGTCCTGTGTGCACCAAGTCTTAGACAACAATAATTTGATGGTAAATAATGTCACCCATCCAGTTTGGTCAGTATTAGATGATGAGTGATGGGCATCAGATATTTGTCACTTTAGACTACTAACTCCTAAACTATACTAAGTGACAATGTGATTTGAACAGAGACAAGAATAGGATTTGTACAGATTTGCGATATAAAGCCCAATCATTCAAAGCAGTAATATTAGTGCACTATTGGACGTTTTAATTAAAACTTTATTTTTAATGTAAAAACATTATACAGATTTCATATAGTACAGGTCCTATAAGACCAGTTGCAAATAAAAGATGTTGACTGGACAAACAAAAATATAAAACCCATGAGGTGCATACAGAGCTCACAGCCTAGCTGCTCATTAAAAAGGCTTTGCAAGCTGTTGTCATCCATGCCACCATGCTTTACATGAATTTAGTGTTCTGGAAACGCCATACAACCAATTGGTTGAATGTGCAGCAGATATTCATGATCTGGTCCACTGTACTGAATGAAGACCATAAAAATTCAGTCATTAAAAAATGAGGTACAATGCTGCAGGTATAATGTGCTGGCATCCCATACCGTCATTGCAGATAAATCCTGGGCCATTCTAATAGACAAGGCTCCAACAGAAACATGCTGCTACCTCCCGTCTCTACTTTAATTTGGCCCTTCACTATGACAGCTGCCTCACAGGCTACAATGATTGTGCAGGTAGCAGGTGGGCAAACTTTGACACAAGCAAGCACAATAAATAATATTATTATTATAATTATTATTATTATTATTAATAAACAAGATTTAAATAGCGCCAGCATATTACACAGTGCTGTACATTAAATATGGGTTTCAAATGACGGATACAGACAGTGACACAGGAGGAGGAGAGGACCCTGCCCGGAAGAGCTTACAATCTAGGAGGTGGGAGAAGCAGCACACAATAGGAGGTGGGATATGTAGTGGTTGGAAGTAGTGAGGGTTTTAAGAGACAGAAGAAGACGGGTAAGCAAGTTTTTAGGTGGGTTTTAGGGGCTCTTTTAAATGAGCAGAGAGTAGGAGTAAGCCGAATAGGACGAGGAAGACCATTCCAGAGAATTGGGGCAGCTCTAGAAAAGTCTTGGAGCCGTGCATGTGATGAGGGTATGAGTGAAGAAGTCATTAGTAGGTCATTGGAGGAGCGGAGAGAGCGGCTGGGGAGTATTTTTTTACAAGGTCAGAAAGGTAAGTGGGACAAGAACTGTGGTGGGATTTGAAGGCAAAGCACAGGAGCTTGAATTTGATTTTAAAGTGAAATGGAAGCCCATGAAGAGAACTACAAAGAGATGCAGCAGAGGAGGAGCGGTTAGAAGGATGGATGCAGCATTCATAATAGATTGTAGAGGAGAGAGTCGGGTTAGTGGAATACCAGAGAGGAGGAGGTTACAGTAGTCCAGACGATAGATGATAAGACCATGTACAAGGGGTTTGGTGGTCACAGGGGACAGGTAGGGCCGGATTTTGGAGATATTGTGCTGTTGAAAGTGACAGGACCTGGAAATGTATTGAATATGAACATTGATGTGATTATTATTAAGCTTCTCCTTTATAGTTATAGGCTGGAGCAAGTCCATGACAGAGTTGTATGGCTCTGCAATCATAGAAGGGGAGGTTCTTCATCAATCCATATATGTTGCTTACTAGACATTTATCATATTGCCAAAGCTTTGTATAGCAGTGATGGACAATGTCCTCTCTTTTTATAGTACTGAACAAGGCTGGTCAGCTAATAGGCTGGTCGAATCTATTGAGATTCTTTTTTTCTGAAAAAGTGACTTTGGGTCATTCTTAGGATTTGCGCTCTTTTGACAATTCCGTTAATCCAGAATATTTTCATTTGTGGTTTCATGTTTCCAATGTTAGAAGCCTGTTTGGATGTTTTATTTGAGGCAAGAATTCCAGGGACAAGTGAGAACCTGCACTCCTCCGCATGTGTAAATTAAAATGACAAGTACATTCCAAACTTTCAGCCATCATTCACTATTTACTAGGTGGTTGTGTCACAGTGTTAAATTACATCTAACACTCTCCTTTTTTTGCTTAAAGGGAAAATATAGAATATTTTTTTATTTTGAGAACATTTTAAAGCAGAATTGTTTATCTGGTGGTAGCTTTTGTTATGACTTCTTTATTGGCTTGTGTTTGGTGTTTCTATAGATGTATTTCCTATACAAATTTAAAGGTTCTCCGTCTAGTGACTTTCTGAACTGCACAAAGGCAATCAAGCAATGACCTACATGTATTGTGGTCCATCACAACATACGGTAACACACTTCCCTACGATGTTGTGTGCAGTGTTGGAAAAACATGAAGCATGTCCATTTTTGTCTCCAACCTTCTCCATTGCCAAGTCAAAATGGTTGAGCTGCCCTAACACAAGACATCAGAATGCAACTCATAGGAACAGAAATGTGGGAAAGGGTCCTAGGACATCCTAATGACTCCTTCCTATCTGGCTTTGTTTTGTGGTCCTCGCCTGTGTAAGATTTTCCCACCTATCTTTGTGTTTCCCAGCCTCTTCTGTTCTAATCTCTACAATATAGATAATACAGAGAACTAACAGAGCTTCTGAGAAATGAAGAAACCTATCAGGTGGTTAAACCCTACAGAAAAAGACATTTCACCTTCTAGGAAGACTTGCCCTTTCATCACATTTGTTATTCACTCTTTTAGATGATCTCATTCAGAGCAAAGCTGTGATTCAAACAATTATTATGTGTTTTTAATTTACTTTCACAGTACAGGTACCATCTGTCTTTCCTGTTATCTCTATTGCCCATGGTCATAGTCTAATCTTTCTTCAAAGCCCTGGCAGCTGCAAGCAATCCGTTGGTGAGGGCAATCTGAAGAGCAAAGGGAAACAATGGTGGGCAGGGCATCATAAGCAAATATTTTGCTTGCTGCCTCTGCAGAGATGAAGGCCACCTTGATAAAGAATATATGTTTCAACATGCCTTTATTGTTCAGATTTCTTATCCGTTCAGAGGATGGATTCACTACACCAAACCATGATTGTCGGTACATCTCTGAATGTTTTAAACCTTTAAAAACACCTGGTGATTGTGCAGAAATCCAGTATGTCCCAAACTTTCTGTTTTTGAGCGGACTTCTGCATTGAAAGTCCTGCCAGCATTGTCAGCCTTGTCTTTTGGACTACAGAGCTCCACCAAGCCTCACCATTTCTCCCCTCAACATTCTTGTCTTCCAGCAAAACCAAACTTCTGCCTTTACTCCCAAGGCTTTCCCAATACTCTGTGTGTAGGACAAGGGTTCTTGAGAGATGTAGCTCTGGGGGAATGTCAGTAGGAGTCAAAGAAAAGTCAAGATGTGTTGAATTCTCTGGAAGCGAGTCTCAAAAAGTCGAAAAGTCTCTATTGAAGCAGGTTGGAGATCATGATAGCCAGGCAAATAGCAGTTTCAAAAGGAGGATAGCCACATTGTTCCACCTAAGGCTGGGTACACACGTGCAATTGTTGTCATCGGATAATTGGCTCAGGGCCGATATCGGATGATAATCTTACATGTGTACAGCGCTCATCGTTTATCATCCGAACGACTGTCCTGGTGGATCCACGGACGATGGATGACATAAGCTCTCAGTGGAAGTGAAGGGGAAAGAGCGCAGCAGGGGGGGGTGCCGCTCCATCATTCTCCCCTACCCTCTACATTGAGCAGAACAGTGCCGTTATGTACAGCACTCATTCATGCATCATGCAGTCGTTGAAAAGGATTGTGAAAGATCTTTTCCAACGACAACGATTGCACGTGTGTACATAGCCTAAGACGTTAAAAAAGTCAATGGTTACCTTTTCCACACATCTCTGCACTGATTTCCAGGATGTGCACATCTTATTTGACCATTATGAGGGGCTCCACTAATACTGGATAATATTTTTTGTATATACTAGGTGATGTAACAGGACAATTGGGCGCCCAAAACAGAATGTGGAGGAGCTCCCACTCTAGGAATATCCTATACTTATCCTAGACCGGGGCTGACTTAGCCTACTAAGCTCTACCTATATCTAAATTCAAACTTTTTCGTGGACCAGCCCATGTAGCAGATAGGTTCTCATTCTGTGTTCTTTAATGTCATTTATATGGTATTATGACCCTAAATAATCTTTATAAAATGCATATGTATGCACAAGGATTACAATAAATGGCAGTGTTCCCTATCCGTGCCCTACAGCTTTCTTCATAGCCGGTGGCTCCTGTCTGCTCTTCACATGCTGGGGCATGTAAGGACTGATAAAGGGAGTTGTCATAGAAGACCTTTTACATCATTAATTTCCATTGCTTCTGAGGTTATAAACGTATAAGAATGTTTATTGCAACTTTCACCCAATCACATAGCAGCTTTTATTTTTTAAGATCTGCTTTAATCTAATTGGGTTACTGATAGATTCTTTTACCAGCACTTTTTAATGAATATCTTGTAGCCGGAGAAATAGCAGGAGAGGGGTGGGGAGTGAAGAAAGGGTGATTAGGAGTTCCTGAGAAGAACAGCAACTTGTTGCTTTGCATTGCATTGGACAAAGCTCAGGACCAGTTCCCTACACATAGGTCATGGTTGGGCTTTTGGTGGTCAAGTATTGTCTTTGCTGGCGTCAGTGCTGAAAACTCTGTAAAATTTGTTGTCAGCTCAAACAGAACATTAGGAGCACATTGGATTTCTGGCAGGTTAATGGGTATTTGTTTTGTATTTGCAATCATTTTAATTATACGACATGGAAAATGTGCATATTTTGTACTTTAGTTCCCTTATCTAGCACTTTGATAGCACATCATAGTACGATGAGTGGCAGAGAGATAATGTGGGAATTTCTAAATATATATTTTTGGTTATTATTTTTAGCGTTTACATAAGACGGGCTATTTTGAGTTTTGTGGTCACTTCATTTTTCCATTATCCAAGAATGAGCCGTTCATGTCAGCTTTATCTGACCTATTGTGCTGTCTTTGTTTACGTGCGTCAATTAGCTAATGCAGATGCGGCAAACGAAGGTTTCTCTCATTCTTGTTTTGATGTAGCTTTTATAGAGAATTGGTTAATGCTTCTGTATAAGTTTCTATTTATTGAACTCAAGACTAACTTTAAACTTTATTTTTTGGTAAATTGACCTATTTTGTGTTACAATATTACATATGAATACCTTTTACTTTGTTTTACAATAGTTGGAGCTCTAGAGTCTTGCCAGATATTTTATGAGCTATCCTTGCTTCCTGTAGTAAAAAACTAAAACCTATTTTTTACTGAGCTCAATAGCTCAAACTAAAATGTACAGTGAAATGCTTTAAAGCGAGGATCCCGAGCACAATATGGCAAATTCTGATGGTCCGGTGGCAATCATCAGGTGACCTCTTGCAACTTTCTAGTTAAAAAGAAGTCATGACCAAAGATTCTTAAGAAACCAACATTTTCCCTTCTGATTCTCCTCTGTGCTCAGTGGTTTCACCTGATTACCTGTACATTGCTACTGTGAGCTATAGTGACTTTTGGGATAGGTGGAAGGAATGCAAAAGGGCCAGAAAATTGGCAGACTAGGAAGTGTCACTTCCTGAAGAGTTTGGTGACAATTTCTAATCATTATATCAGCTTGGGTAGCAGAAGGATAGAATTATTACCTTTTAATGCTAATGCTAGAATGTATTTATGTTTTTTATGTTTGCTGAACTATAAAGGGTTCTTTGACTTCTCTGAACCTCACCTGCACCCACTATGAATTTTAGTCACAAATGCTGAGCGGTTAGAAGATAACAAATTATGTATTTTAGGCTTTTTGCCTCCTAAATTCTTCTGTCCCTTGTGGTGGCCCACTGGTGTCATTATGGTAACTACAACCTTGCTCACATGTCATTTAAAATTAGAATTGCTTCTCTGCTTAGGACTTCAAGTATGGTTCTCACTCCGTGTTCTACAATAGTGTCGTGTTATGATAAGAAAGGTGTGATTTGGCATCCATCATGTATACACACCACTTAGAATGCTGGCAGAGCTGTATGAAGGTGTTGCCCACTCCATGTTCACACTTATCATTGAGTATTAAAAGGTCTGAATGTACTGCCATTGAATACCTTTCTTGATGTAGTATTTTGTGTCATTCAAGTTGGCACCGCAGCCACGTGACCTGCCTAAGCTTGTCATTGTGTTGGAGTATGTGTGCGTGAATGGAGCTTGGCATTGCCCGTTGTGTGTCACTCAGGGTGTGGCATGTTGAGTGTTATCTGCTGTTTCCTCTGAATCACCTCCTACCCCAGGCATTCCAGACATGCAGGTAGTGAGTCTCCTGCTATTAGTCACAGCACAAGCTTTTACCGTTACCCATCATGGGGATTATTTGGATCATTAACCCCTTATAGGGCTACAAACACACCATATCATTGCTGCCAGGCAGGGGCCCCAGCACTCATCCTTGCAGCTAGAAATCCATTACTCCTCATTTAACAGGAGGTGTAAGACAAACATTCAATTAAGTCTTTTGTTGTGCAAAAACATGATGAAAAACTCCCAGGTCTGACAATTCACCAGACATTAACTCCCTTAAGTCCCTTTATGTTTTTCTTCACATTTTGATGACCAGAATTTGTGCCCTATAGCATTACTTCTTATGGCAAATTTGCCTACATCAATCATTTTTGTTAAATATAGGCTAATAAATTAATATATTTTAATGTGCATATTTTGGTTATTTTACAATTAACCAATATTCTTCCTTTTTAAAACTCTCTGTATTGAAATTCACTTGCTGGCTTCAGCTGTCCCTACACCACTGAAGGGCACAGTGACAGCTGAAGCCAACAGTATTGTTGAATATTAAATCTCTAAGGATCACCAGGATTTGGCTGTCTTGTGATCGCAAGATCTGAAATCACACTGATTGATTCCTGCATCATGTTCCCAGGGCACTTTCCGTGGCTGCTATCTGGGTTCAGATAGTGATTTTGAACAGCTTTACCACTTAAAACCGCTTGAATATTATATTTAACTTTGTGCCAAATGAGCAGCATTGCTGCGTGTTTTTTTAAACACTACATGTGGTATCCAGGAGTTTGCCTCCCCGCTGCTTGCAATGACTTATATTAGCCTAGCAGGGACAGCCCATTACAGCTCCCAGGCACCCAGTGTTTGACAGTAGGTGCCTAGAGGCAGTAAGTGCCACAATGAAGTAAAGCTAGTCTGAATGTAGCCTGAGACGTTTATTTTGATGCACCTGGAAGTTTCATTTTGCTTTACCTGGATGAAATGTCAGGCATCTGAAGAATTTGGCTGGAATGGAGAGATTGCAAAGTGAACGCTAAAAAGACATAATGGACATTTATCCCATTCTCAAGTGCACCATCCTACTCTCATTCATCATTTGCAGGTCATTTGTGCAAATATATCACGATATTTGGACTCCGCAAACATTGGATTCAGTAGATGTTGTGTCCAATATCGGCCTGATGCATAACCATCCAATCGCTGTCTCTAAATGTCAGCCTTAATACTCCATTACAAATCTATTGGATGATTAATGATCAATGGTAACTGGTGTTGTCTTAAGTGCTGCAAACACTGATTTTTACAGTCCATGTGAACCTTCAGCTCTTAGTGTGGCCTTCAAGACATTAGCTAACAAAGCACGCAAAGACTAATAGTTTTACAACAGCTGGAGAGTCAGAGGTTGCCCAAGGCTAAGCCATGCAGATGCTCCAACTATGAATTGTAATCATGAGCTCAGCCATTTGTAGTGATAAAACGGGTTAAAGCGCTTCTAATATGCAGGTATGTGTGCAGACACCTTCCCACCCTCTGGTGATGTAAAACAGACCACCACAGTCTAAACACTTCATCAGGATACAGGGGAGAGAAGGTATGGGAAGGAGGAGGACCGGAGGAAAAATGGAGTGGGAGACGGCAAATTAAATCCTGCAGAAAGACACAATGATTATTCAGCAAAAATGCTGCACTGACATCCTTCTCTCTGGTATTTGGATGATATACTGCGCTTGGAGTGAACTTATTTATAATATATTGCCAGTTTATTACCCCTGGACTTGGCTGGGAAGTTACACAGAGCTCATTACTTGTAAAGTTGTCTGCTTTCAAAAGAATCTCCGAGAAAAATTACGTAATTGATGAACAATTAAAAATACGAAATACATATAATAGCAATGTTTTACTTGCTTAATGATTTGTGATTCTGACCCCCTGCTGGAAAACACAGCCTGGTCCTGAATTTCCCTGTACACTGCATATTAAGCCTTAGGGTGTATGGACGCTGGATGATTGTGAATGTTCATGCAGGTCTCGTGCAAAAATCTAGCATTTGTACAGCGCTACTCTAATGTCATTCATTGATCCCTCCTGGCGGGTTAATGAAAGACCAAGCAGTGGGCATGACCACTGTGCTTTCCTAAAGAGGATACAGCGGGGTGCCCCTTGCTTGTCCTCCTCTCTCCATAGAACAGATAGGCACTGTATGTACAGGAAATGATCAGGAAAAATAGTTTCCAGCGACATTAATCTAACGTGTGTGCGTAGCCTAATGCCAACCTAAATAATTTTTTTTTGGAAATTGCCACTGTACCTTCAGCCCAGGTTCGAAAGTAAAATCTGTGACTCTCATTTGCTGCTGCATGAGTTTTATTTTCATGGCCTCTTTCGCTTTGGCCAATCACAGAACACGCTTATATTCCCATATACAGGGTGTTCTATAATTAAAACCTATAATTTATAGGCTTAACCAGAATTGTGACGACTTACAGTGCAGAATGTAACCAAACAATGGAGCCGCCAGATCTAAGTACCCCCTCCTCCAGGGTGTAGGGGTATGGGAGACGGGGTATTTCTGCCAATTATGTTTTTCCAATGAATCTGCCACCTCCTTCTAATTTTTAAACAGAAATAATACTGCAATTGCATCTTTCATTTACCTAATTAACAGATGAAATTGCAACAAACATTTGCATGGGCAATTTATACATTGGTATGCCAAGCTATAAAAGTATTTATGGATGTTACCAATTACTCCAACCTGGATATCTCTGGTTTAGAAGTGAGTGTAACGGGTTCCAGAGGTATGACAGGTTCTAAATCCCATTGATGCTTGAAATATAGATAAAATGTTCTTGTTTTGCCATAAATATAAAAACAGGGCCTTTCGAAATCCTAAGCAAAGATTGCAATCATGATTTTTTTAGGTATAAAATACCATACAAACTGAATGTACTAATGATTCCATTTTTATGACTTTTGCAGGTTGTTGGCGGGGGCTCCCCAAGATGCAGCTCCACCTGGTGTCAATGTTAACCGGACAGGTGCCCTCTATGCGTGCCCTATCACCATGTCAAAATCAGATTGTTTCCGTGTCTCTATCGATCAAGAAAGTAAGTTTCTCCAATCAGGTTTTTTTCGATTTGCTTTGATCTTGATATCATTGTGACTTTACCATTATAAGTTCTACCCATAGATGGGCAATTATTGGGCATGTGGGTTGTATTCTCTGGGGAACACCCTAAGTATGGTATGAAAAGGAAGACAGACAGCTAATCAATAAAAAGTAGCTATTGCATGAATGTAAACCTATCATGTTGTTACACCTATTGAAAGGTCAGTCTACCCAAAAGTGAATTTTTAAGAGATTTCATATTAAGAATTGGAAGTAAATTACATATACTGCAGTCTAAAACAACCTTACTCTACTTTTTAACATGAGGAAACCCTTAAACGATAGGATTTAGGTCTTTGGGGACTGCTGCTATTATTACTATATACACAGCTTATAGTATATTAGCATGATGGTCATTGGGAAGATTGCCTCCTAAATTTCCGACCACTGGGAAGAAGATTGCCACCATTGCAGATGACCAAATATATAATTGGTGTCAGTTATTATTATTACACAGTGTTTATAAAGCGCCAACATATTACGCAGCGCTATACAAAGTCCATTGTCATGCAACTAGCTGTCCCTCGAAGAGGCTCACAATCTAATGTCCCTACCATAGCCATATGTCTTTATTACAGTCTAAAGTCAATTTTTGTGGGGAAGCCAATTAACCTAACTGAATGTTTTTGGATTGGGGCAGTAAACCAGAGTACCCGGAGAAAACCCAGGCAAACATAGGGAGAACCTGCAAACTCCATGCAGATAGTATCTTGGCCAAGTGTCGAACCCGAAACCTAGCGCTGCGAAGGCCAGAGAGCTAACCACTGAGCCACTGTGCTGTAAGGAAGTGATATTCAACCACTGTTCCGTGGCACACTAGTGTGCCGTGAGAGATCTTCAGGTGTACCGTGGGAAATTATCCAATTACCATTGTCGAGTGCCTGTGCTGTAGTGACTGGCAGAGTAATGTAATACTCTTCCATGTCAGTGGGTGGCAGTAGGTAGCTCAAGCGCCTTGTTTATTTTTAGAGGCGAGAATTAGCTACAAAGTGTAATTTTGTAACACTTTTGATTTGTGGTGTGCCGCAGGATTTTTTTAATGTAATAAATGTGCCGTGGCTCAAAAAAGGTTGAAAAACACTGCTGTAAGGTAACCCCCTAGTGTTCTAATTCTGTCCGTATTTCCATGCAAAAAGCGTTACATTTTTTTGCATGGAAATTTATTTTACATTGCAAGTCTATAATTCTTAGATATAACTCACCGAAATATGTCCAATATTTATTAAATTTTATAATAAACTTTAAATAAAAAAACACAAAAATCTGTTAAAAATAAAAAATGTGTTAAACATGTAATATAACTGTACAGTAGCTTGTATAATATATATCAAGATTTCTTTGTATTGGACTCAATACAGCTATTTTGTATTGAATCTAATACAAAATTATTTGAATTTCCCGCCGTTCCTGCACACCTTGGGAGAAGATCGAAGAGAGAAGATGTGTCCAAAGGGACCAGCAGGATGCTGGGGGACACCAACAAAATTAGGTAAGTGGGTTTTTTTATGTTTTAAGCAACCCCGAGTGTGACTCGGGATTACCACTTTTTGCATGGAAAATCCACCCCGAGTCACACTCGGGATTAACACTAGGGGGGTTAAATTTACGCAGAAGGTACAGATTGTTTATGGTTCAAGGAACCCCTAGCAAACTATGGAGGAACTCTAGGGTTCCACTGAACCCTAGTTGAGATACACTGGTCTAAAATGACCAATATTACCTTATTGATGGATCCTCCCTCACATGGTGGTGTGCAAGCTTGGTGATTGACTACTCCCAGTTCTGCATTGTGGATGGAAGGAAAAATACCCCAAAATAAACGGTATTATAGATATAAAGGTATAGGGTAGATGAAAATGTGTTGCATGTAAGGCTGTTGTTATAATTTATTGCTTTGGTCTGCATTGTGAAAGCTTTTTTTACATAACAAATGCAGATCAAAATGATACTGGTCTGAATTTATTTGTAATAAATTTGTTCTAACAATAAACCAATCACCAATGATCCATGGCATAAATAAAATATAAATATGATATATAAGAAGTTTCTTAGGCCAAGCAACATGCCAAACATTATATAAATACATTTCAGATTTGTGTTTATTCTGTAGTCTAGGCCTGCTTTAGGTCAAATTTCAAAAATGTAAATATTACTGTATGACTGTAATGTGTGGAATTCTTACCTATATGTTAGGAGTTCTTTAACTTGACATTCCATAAAGTCTAAATATATTTCTCCCACATGTCTCTAGGACGGGGCTGGCACGGCATCAGCAGAGGTGTAATCTGGCAGATAGACAGCTGTGGGTTGCTAATTATATTTATACAAGCAAAAATTTGTTTGTTCACCGAATGGAAAATAATTTGAAGGGATGGCGGATGTAGTAGCCTTGTGTGTTTTATCAGTTAACTATTAGCTGTGATATCTTGGAGATGTAGCTGGTCTTCAAAACACAATTAGATGTGTTGGAGTAATGTTTCTTAACCAGGGATCTGTAGAACCTTAGGGATCTCCTCCAGGGGTTGGGAGCAATAAGCAATTATCTATAGGGGTGACATTTTTCCCAAAGGCCAGCAATGTTAGCGGCTTTCCTCCCATGAGGTCCGTATACTGTGAGCTGTAGATATGGTACCTATAGCAAGTGTTACTTAAAACGTACATAAACTCAAAATTTTTACTTTACATAAAAGAATAGACAACCCTTTTATTTAAAGAAAAAATTTTGTTTGTTATTGTTTTTTTTAAATGCAACCGATCCCTTAAATGGAATGGGAGCACAGAGCCTCCTGAGATACCTACGTCACGCATCCCGGGAGGCTCTTGGCTGCTCCTCGAGATGCTCGGGCATGCGCAAAAGGAGCCCTTTTATCAATAGGGACGCATGCTCAGTGAAATCGGCAAGTTTTTTCCCAATCTACGTCACCCGATCCAGTGCAGAAAAAGAGAGGAGAAGATGTCTGTGCCTAGCACTCCCTCGACGCGGGACTCAATGAAAGAAACCTCCTGACGATCTGCGGGAATAAAGGCAATTGTGATTTTATTGTTTTGGGTTTACTTCTGCTTTAAACCTGAAAGTTATTTCTAGGGTTCCCCTAGTGTAAAAAGGTTGAGAAAGTTTGTACTATAGTGTGCATCTCTTAGAAATGTAAAATTGTGCCAACTCTATACTCACTTTTCATTCTGAAAAGCCATTGATGGGGTTTCTAGTATTTCTGTAGAGTTAGATCCCTTGAACACAACTATTTGATTTATGGGTTTTATGGGTATTACTGAGCCCGTCCAACTGTTTATACTGGTCCTGTATGCTGTTCCTATTTAGAAACACCTAACTAATTTCATTGCTATCTATCAGTTGATTTTTAGACATGGGAGAAAATGGACAGATTTAAAGGCTTGACCAACAAAAATAATTTGGGTTTTCTACAGTTTATTGGAGGTTTAATGCTCATTTGTTTGAGGTGGTGTGCAAGTGATTCCAATGGCTTCCTTTTTGTGAAAGCGATGATCAGTCCTCCCAAAAAGCTTCTCTTCATTGGTTGTATGGCCACCACCGAGCCGTTGCCATCATGTACAATGCAAGAACAAGAGGCCATCAATGTGAGGCCCATGCTGGTCCTGTACTATTTATAAGTCTGAGGCTCTACCCACAGGAGCAAAGAATGGCATAGAGCTTATTGCCAGAGACATTAATGCAAGTCTTCCTCCCGTTATTAAATACCAACAATTGATGTTATTTAATATATAATAAAGATTTCATATGATGCTCTTGTGTCCACAGGTCAGCCTGGCCGTAACATAATTGAGAACATGTGGTTGGGAGTCACGGTAGAATCACAAGGACCTGGGGGCCATGTCCTGGTGAGTAAAAGCTTTAGAATATTGGGGGGCGCATGTGAAACGCAGAACATGCTGGAAATACCTTACTTGAGACATGGGGTATCATATTTTAATCACACCATGGTTATTTCTGCATTAAATCTCTTCCCCCTTCACCATAGGCTTGCTATAAAGTAAAAGCTTCAATGCTCAATTGGTATAGTAGCTGTTTACCCCAAGGAGAAAATATTTGTTTCCAAGGCATAAACTGTGTACCTTTTTGAAGAGTAGTATTGTCCTTCTTTTAAATCTATGTGTCATTTTCCTTCTCTTATGCCAAGTAAGGTTAGGCTTCCTGTATCCTGAAGTGCTCCCGCTCTGCATTTGCAGCTGCCCCTCTTGTCACCTTCCTCTTCTGTCTGCTGCATCAGGATATTGGAAAATGTCAGACATCTGCAATGCATCATAATTGTCATTGCCGGTTAAAACAAAAAGGAGTCCTTGATAAGATTAGCTGAGATCAGTGTCTAAGTAAATGTGTGCTGGGAATTTTATGACTGTAAAGGGGTATGCAAAGCATCATGCAGGGTTCTGCTTACTATAAGCCACCTATATGCATCTGTCAAGGACAGCAGGATAGGAAAGGGCAGTGGAGAGGGCTCATAGCAGAGTATTTATGCTCAGTATTAGTAGGCAATACAGTCCAATGGCAAAATTGTAGCAACGTGATGTTGACTGCTCTTAAAAGTAAGGGCTAGTTGATGGTGTGGTGTACTTACTGCACCCACACACCCCTGAATCATGCCTGCGAGTGAGACGATACATGTAGCATCTTACCCATGGCTGCCCATAATAAATGAATATGTAAAGGGTAGCACTGCCCTCTGTAAATGTTCCATTGCTGATTCATTAGGAACAAGCACAGAAGTTGGGTTGGTTGAGCAGCTAGCAAGGTTCCAACCGTTGTGAGCAGTCTGGGAACCCCTGTTCTTAACAAGCCCTAAAGTCAAAGAAATATAGAAATAATTTACGGAAGAGCACTGATCTTGGCATCGTGGAAGATCTTCCTCTTTTTTTTGGGGGGTATTCTTTTTGTTTTCCACAGCAGTAAGCATATCTGATGATGGAAAGTCAAAAAGCTTTAATCAGCAACAGGCACCAAAAAAAATGTCTATAAAGAACTCCTTCTATATATTGTTTTTCATAGGATAAATGGTATTTATGTGTTCTCTTTTTGAATTTCTGCACAGTCATGCAAATTGCCGGCGTTGGGCAACATGCCCTGTAATTAGGAAAGTGTGAATTCAGGGATTTGTCATTCAATTTGTAAAATTGGCTTTTGATTAATGGAGTTATATCTGCAGAATGTTAAAAACATTGGCATGCAGGACCGAAGTGAAGCATTCTGGGATTATTGAATGATACAGAAAATGATTTTTGAAATATATTATGCCTCTATAGTAGATAATGTTGCAGCCTGCTGAACCATAGGCAAACAAAAATGTAATTGAGATCTATATATATTGGAGCGGTTTTATTTTATTCTTCCAGGTATGTGCCCATCGATATACATCAGTGCAGGTTTCCGTGGGCATTAGAGAAGAACAATACAGGATGATTGGAAAGTGCTATGTACGTGGAAATGACTTATTATACAATAATCAGGATGAATGGCAGACCTACCACAACGAGATGTGCAATGTCCACACTGATCTAGACAACACTGGCATGTGTCAGATGGGCATTAGTGGAGGATTCATTGACAACATGCTGTATTTCGGAGCTCCTGGGGCTTATACCTGGCAAGGTAAGAACATGCCCCATGGTGGCAAGGTTTGATTTAGGGGGCCAATTTAAGGTGCGATCAAACATCAAAACAAAAGGGTGGGGAGGGGGAACAAGTCTTGCCGTAGTTCAAATAACATAAAACTAATCTAATAACATAAAACATAAATCTAATTTTTCCATGCAGGTGGTAGAAAGATAGACTTTGATGTATATATAGAAAACCACAACCTGCCTTGAATAATGTTTTGCCATTCTTATTCTGGTGGTGGCTGGCTCTCATCATCTCCTTACTTTTATTTAGCTGAGATTTTTACAGCTTGGGACTACAATGCACAATGCACCTCATTTTCCAAATAATGGTTCCTTCTTGTATGCATTCACTTGAATCCATACTAAATACCTGGTGATCCTTCCAATCCCTATGCCCTACGGTAGGTTTCTGACCACCCCAAGCTCAGAATTGCTTTAGCGTGGACAGTTTGCGCCCCTTTATTTTCTAATATGACCTATAGGACACTATTCTGGCACATGGTGCACCCAAAAAATTAAGCAAAGGAATGTGAAATGTTTAATTAGAAGCTATGAATAAGCTGACTTGTTTTCCGTTCGCTGTGTTTTAGGCTCCGACTTCATTCTGCAGAGGGTGAAGTCAGATTTTGGGATTGATGACACGTTTGATATTTCTTCGCCAAAGGGAGACTTGTACAACATCTACATGGGTACGTCATGATCTCATCGCTTCCTGTGTCCTTTACCTCGGTGTGGCTTATCTCACTAAGTGCTCTGTGTTTTCTGTGCCGGCCGGCTGAGATCACCTATTTCATTATACGGCTGCTTGTTATTAATCAGCGGCTACTGAAATATTTTTCAGCTTCTAAAGGGATCATTGAAGATACATTATTTGTGTATTATTGTCCTCTGTGTTTAAAACCCATTGAAAACAAACGTGTTGAAAACATAACGTGCAGAACTACATGGCATGTGTTAATGCATAGCAGTTGTGTGATTGGAGTCTTAAGTCCTTTGAAACGTTCTGTTGAAATTTAGCCAATATATTGCAGGTACATCAGCCTGTCCCATTTCAGCAGAGAATGGCCTTTGTTCTATGTGCTGAAGCAGTGGTCACTCTGCAGAGGAAGCACAAGCTACTCTGACTGCATAGCCACAGTTGGACAGCTAGGGGAGTCCTGGACCTCTGCAGGGAGGCCATGTCTTACACACAGATAGCCAAGAAACTTCTTTGCAGTATGCTGGCAGAGGACAGGTTTTTCTAAAGTTGGGCCCTAAGGTATATATTGCAATTATATCTCACACGCCAAATATTGCAATTACTTTCCCTTTATTAACAATTTCCTCAGCCTTTAGACACTTTCTCCTACCTGTGTGTCATACATATCACACCCAATATCCTTCTATGAAGTCATCCCACTTGCAGTTACAGCTTGTATCAAGAGGGATAAGGCTAAGCTTTGTGGAATGCCAGATCTTTGGTCAGGACTTGTTGTGTGCTGAATGTGCCCTGAATGTGGAGCTGAGTCAGTTTGTACAGAACTGTTTGCATGGTGTGTATTGTTCCCCTTTCTCCTTCTGGGTGTGTTTTCCTCAAGGACCATTGTACCTAATACTTGTGTTCAGCTCACAGACATAACTGTAAATGTTTAAAGGGCACTTAAAACTTGCTTTTGGTTGTTAGGATCATTCTTTGCTGATTTTCAATATTATGAAGGTGTGAGCAGAGTGGAGCAGTGCTCAGTTGGACAACTGATACATGGTGGTCATGCCAAGTAAAAAAAATGATATAGGGGGGATATCAATTCTTTACCTCTTTGGGGACCCATTGACCAATGTAAGGCCACCATAACTGAATACTAAAGACCAGTCATTCTCATCTAGGGGGCCATGAAACCCTGGGGATCCCCTAAAGGTTGCTAATGGTCTATGAGCGGAACTGATTGACCTCCCTTGTAATGGCAGAACCAGCTGGACTGAACCAATATTATTTTATCTAATTGATACTCATTACCATTAGTGTAAAGGACATTTTACCCAATGATCCCTGAATATTTGCTTTTAGCAGGGTTACCTTTAGGTTCCTCTGGAGTTTGCAGAAAATCAGCAGTCTCTATTGGCATAATATGCGCTCTTGGAACCCACAGACATTGGTTGGACTTTTGTTTTTTTGTTATTCCTTGATAGCAGGTTGCACCTATTTACCCATAATAATACTGTGCTGACACGTGCCCAGCGTATTTATGTGCAGTGTAAATTGTAACGGTCCACTTTCAATATACATCTTATATGTGGGATTAGAGAACTACTTTAGAGAACAAATGGAGCATAGAAACCACAAAAACCAACTGATAATCACAAAATAAACTTATGAGCACGTGGATATGAAACCCGCCAGACAGGAAGAGTAGATTGAAAATCTGGTTAATTTGGAAAATGACAATACGAGACATTGTGTATCGCCGGTGTGCGGTCACATGACAAAAGAGTCTAAACCACAACATATTCAACCATTGCATGACCGTCCTAAGCCCTTATTGTGGGAGCCTTTTTATTAAAAGCTTGTGACTTCTTATGTCAGGGTAAGTCAATAGGAAATAGTTCATTTATAACTAAAGCATCTCTGTTTTTAACTCTTGCTAAAATAGGATGACATTCAAAAAGAATCTAATTAACCTCTGTTTTATTGTCATTCTAGGTGTTTGTATGATACATTAGTTCATTTAAATACTCCTGCCCCAAGCCATCTTAATATAATATAGGCTGTGGTTATTGTGGTTTATGCAAGTGTCAGTTCAAGTGTCTCCGGAGGGCCAGCAAAATGTCCCCGCAGCTGTTTCAATTAACTTCTCATTGCATAGTATTGCTTAGTTTCAAAAGCTAAAAAGCAACTGACAGTATGCAAATTATTACATTAAAGCAGAACTTAAGGCCTTTAATTTTCTCACTCAAAGATGTAGTATAAGCAAAGTGTCATTAGAAAAAGAATCACGGTTTATTATCGGGTCGCAGATGGAGTTTGTTACACTCAAAATATAAGGACACAGCAGCATCTACTGGTAGCAAACAGTAATGCAGAAATTATATTTTAAGAGCAAGTGACTCATCATAATCAATTTAAAAGTACAAAATACTTTACCCTGTAAAAAAAAGGGAATATAAAAGATATACAACCTGAATATACAGACCATGTGATTTTATTTTTTCCACTTTAAAAAATATCAAACATGAATGTATTTAATTCCTATTATTGTCTTGGCATTTCTAATGATTACAGTTAAAAACCTTATTAATAATATTAATATTACTATTAATAATAATAAACAGTATTATTATAGCGCCAACATATTATGCAACGCTGTTCATTAAATTGGCAATACCAGGGACAGATGCGTTTTGCACCCTAGACCTATACTCAGGTCAAATAATCTTTTGTATTTTCAGGTATAAATAAGTACTTCGGTAAATATTCTGATCGGTTTATATACGAGTATATGTGGTACCATGCCCAGACATATGCTTTATGGGGGATAACAGCAGTGCCTAAAAAAGATTTAAAACTCAGCATGTTCCTTTGCCTCCTTAATTGTTTTTTAATTTCTCCCTACAGGATACACCATTAAGCTTGGAACCAAAGTACTCCATCGAGATCTTGTCACTGTGCTATCTGGGGCTCCTCGCTGGCAACATAAGGGGGCCGTGTACCTTTCTGATATCGAGGCACCAACATTGAAACTCAAACAGACTTTGAATGGGGATCAGGTGGGCTCCTACTTCGGCAGTGTTATTGCTTTGGCTGACTTCAACAATGATGAGTAAGTGTACAAAGAATAGAGTTTATGTACTCTATGTGTCTCTATAGCAGTAGGTTACTTTTCTGATCATCCTTAATCAAAGCTGTTAGTGAAGGGAATTTAATCAATATGTATATTGCAAGCAGACGGTAAGAGTACAGGTAATTTGTCCAGGGCAGTGCTGATCCACTAGTTAATCCTTAAATTTCACCATTAAAAAAGTATTGTATTGAAGCATGAGGACACTTGGATCTTGAAATATAACATTCTAAATATACATAGCCTATACAATTTTTTTTTTGGGGGGGAGGCAATAAAGCTATTTGTGGTGTAATACTTGACCAAATTTGGCCTATAACATCACCTGGGATTCCCACCCTAGTAAATCTGTTCTTTAGTTCGGCATGCAAATGGAAGAAGTAGGATGATCGCATGAATTTGCATCACTGGATGACCATCTCTGTGCTGCACTTTACCTGAGCTAGGAGAAGACATGTAGGAGAGACCTAGCAGGCACAACCACTAGAAGAAGGCCTCCAGACAACTACAGGAACCAGTCACTGCACATGAGAAAAGAACAGCAGCGACTGGTCTTTATTACAGGAAGCCCTCATTCACTCATTGAGGACATTTTTTTTATCACGTCTTGACCCAATATCTACTCTAAATGACTGTGACTGTGGGTGTAAAGAATAACATTTCAGAAGATGATCAGCACTGTGCAAGTTTAAAGCAAACCTTACCTTCTTCTGCAAATGATGTTATTTCTGGCCTCAATGAATTTTAAACCACTTCCCTGGAACCTGTCTTAGGCCAGGGGCTCATATATAAAGAAACCATAGCATTTTCAGAAGGTGATTTCAACGCTGCTTTAACCAGACCTACAATGACAGAATATATATGGCTTTCCTTTAGTGACCACATGTTTCAAGAGCAAAAAATAACATTATATAAGCCACATTTTATCAGTAAAGTAAGATATGCTGTTTCCTAATTTCTGTCTGCACTCTGATATATCATTACATTCCTAATTATAACTCATGATATCCTTTTATTCACAGCTGGCAAGAGATAGTGGTCGGTGCTCCATATTACTTTGACCGGAAGGAAGATGTGGGTGGAGCAGTGTACATTTATACCAATGAGGCTGGCAGTTTCACCGATAAGCCCTCTTTGGTGTTGTATGGGCCGACAGCATCTGGTTTTGGATTTGCTGTGGCAAACATTGGAGACATTAATCAGGATGGATTCACCGGTAAAGAGCAAAATTGATTCATGGCACGATGAAAGGGAGGACATATAGGACTGTTTAAAGGATGGCTGTAGAATAATTAGATTAGATTTATTAGACAGAACACTTATAAGATCTATTAAAGAGGTGTTTTGGAGAGAGATATGGATAGGTGTTCCCCTTGGTATCCATATCAACCTAATTTTCACTCCCCGTTTTTACTTTTTGTTGACAACTCAAGTCCATCCACTTATGTAATGTTTCCCATAGAGCAGCCTTATATTTAATGCTAGAGCTGGAGAGGAAATGTTATAGTGCTTCCTATGTGTTACCTAAATTACTAGTGAATATTCTAACAGTAGCAAGGGATTGCTACACAAAACGTAGCAGCAACCAACCACACATAGTTGTGCCAATCATGTACAAACAATCGCCTTTCTATGCTTTTAAATCACATAGTACTAACATGACAGCATGCTTTGAAGTTTCACTTTTTTGAGACAATTACCATCTAATAAGTGATCTAATCATTCATTGTCTTATGGCAGACTTGGCAGTGGGCGCTCCTTTTGAAGAAATGGGCAAAGTGTACATCTACCACAGCAAAGCAAGCGGGTTGCAGTCTAAACCAAGTCAGGTACAATCTCCCTTTCTTTGTTCTCCTTTGAAGCTGACCATACACGGGTGGAGATGACTCTCCCGTACCTGGTAGAATATGTTGGATATTTGTTTTTCCATTGTGCTGGTCAAAGCTGACTGATGTAAGTGCCTAATGGCCATATAAAAGTGGTCATATAATACAGACGTCATGTGTCCACATCATCTACCCTGTCTACTGGATATGTGGATGTAGCTCCTGGCCTTGGAAGTCTGGACCCTCCTGTGACTGCTCTTCAGCAGAGGAAGACTAAAACATTATTTACCTGTATATGGTCACTTTACTTTTTTATATACATTCCTAAAAATAAATTGGCACCATGTTCTGTAAAAACAATAATCATACTTTTTTCTTTTTTTACTACCCGTAGATTATTGAAGGTTCTCAGGTTGGTGGGATACCTACCTTTGGGTACTCAATCAGTGGAGGTGTTGATGTGGATGATAACTCCTATCCAGACTTGCTTGTGGGGAGTTTGGCGGACCAAATTGCTCTGCTGAGGTAATAGGATGGAATAGGAATGGCTGACTGGTTGAAATCTAATTTATCTAGGTCAGTCTTTCTTGACCTTTTTAGTATGGGAGAACCTGGGTCTTAGGGAACCCCTGCTATAATTTACTCAAGGCTCTAGCAACCTCTGGATGTCCCTAGGGCTGATCTAGGTCACTGATTAAGGTTACCTAACAGAAGGCTTAGGACAGCAATCTTAAAGTTTACCTTATCTTTACATTTGTAGTATAATATCTCAAGAAATGGAGTGTAATAAATACTGTAAAAAGGTAGCTGCCAGAGATATGCCTCAATATTATAAAAAAAAGTATCCGAAAGCAATATTATAAGATTTCTGCACTCATTCAACTTTTATTCAATGTGATTTTTCTTTTGATCTTGGTGGCTGAATGAACTTGCAGGTGTCAAATTTAAAGGAAGAACGTTCTGCTTAGAAAGTTAGCATTTAGGTACAACTGTTGCTTGAACAATGCACTAGCTCACTAAAAAGTAAAATCATAGTGATATAAAAGCATAAAAACAATATTATGTACCTTCCGTATACTACAATTTCACCCAACATAACAAAGATTAACAAAGACAGACATATATGTAGTCCAGCCTGGGAGACAATCATGGCTGCCTTTAAAGATGCAATGGAGAAGTAAGCATAGAGCCATCAAATACAAAGAAAAGCACAAAAGGAACCTTTGTTTTTGGGTATAAATATGCTTTAAGGAAACAGTGAACAAATAAATCAGTTCATATTATTTTTCTTACAGGTCTCGTCCAGTTATTAATATCTCAAAGGAGTTCTCTGTGACACCAACTCTTGTGGATCCCAATAAATGTACCACAGTCCCATGGTAAGAATTAGCTACGATGTCTATATTCCTTATGCTCAAACTTCCACCCCTTGGTGGATTCACTGCGTTACATATGGTGAATATTATGTACAGCTCCTCGGTGACTAATGATTGCAGGTGAAGTCCCTTATATCCCCTAAGATTGCAACGACTGGTCTATATTCATTATTTGTAAAATATTGATTTCAAAGGGGAAAACAAAATCAAGTTGGTTTAGCCTGTTAATCTTCTTTTCCCCCTTTTTTACAGGTTAAAGTATTTTGTATTTTTGATTACGATAGGTCACTTATAATCTTAAATGATCTTTTTTGCATTATTGTTGGCCACCAGTAGATGGTGCTGTGGGCTACAAACTGTCTCCAATGTCAAGAGTTTGTTATACACTTTACACAAGGACACAGCACATCTAGTGGAAACCAGGATTTATTTAATAGCATTTTCAGGATCAAAAACATCTTTTTTCCTAATAAATATTGTGTATATAAAGTCCTTATTAATTGCTATACTTTCATTATACAGCTTCCAACTGCCCCTCCCACTTTTATGACTGATTAACTAGTTCTGCATCAAGGTTTTGCTTTAAAAGGAAAACAATATAATTTTAACATCATGTAAAACATCATGTAATCATATAGCACACAACAGTTAAAGTCACTAAATTTGTTTTACCATGGTTGCCCTCTGTACCTTTGCATGCTTGTTTATGTTATTTTGTGATTGACTTAAGACATATGTTTTCTTTTTTATACAGCATGGATGTCCGTCTCTGCTTTTCATACACTCTGAGCACTGGAAATACCAGATACAAGAAAAACATAAGTAAGTATGAGTTTTGCAGATGTCATTTTGACGTTTAGTTTTGATTGATTTTTATAAAAAAAAATTTCGAATACTAAAAGTTGCAAAAACCTAATTTGATTTTAATAGATTTATGGTAAATTATTAAATATAAGCCCTGATATACTGGTTTTGCGCATGCACATCTTTTACATCTATTGCACACCATTATTTTCTATTTTGCGCATGCGCCCTTTGTTTATACTAAGCGCCGTCAATCCACTGGGGTGAGAATATCTGATGCTGGTTACAGTCCAGGCTCTGTTTGGTTAAATGGGGAGCACTGTGAGTTCAGTAATATGAGCAGAGCTGTCACACCTTGTATGTGCATGTCTGCCAACATGTGGCTGTACGTAACACTGTAGTCCCTGGGCGGAGGAGAACGTATGCTGCAGTGGCTACGATTTGAGTCTCCACAAAGCCACCTCTAAAACCTTCAGTCCCTAAGACTAGACACTATAGAGTCCCTGCAAGAGAAGGTAGTCACCTCCAAAACTGTTAATGGCTAGGATTGAGCTCTATAGAGTACCCACACGTGAAAGTAGCCACCCCCAAAAGGCTATAATGGCTTAAATTAAGCTTCATAGAGAAAAAACATAGCTACCTCCTAACTCTGCGGTGGCATTGGGCTCTATAGAAGCCCCACAAGTAAACAAAGCCCCCTCTAAAACCTATGATGGTTACATCTAGACCCTAAGAAGTCCCTGCAAGTAAACCTAGTCACCTCTAAAACCTCTATGGAGGCCCCACAAAATAAACATAGCTACCTCTAAAATCTATGGCGGATACAACTAGGCTCTATGGAGCCCCTCCAAGGAAATGTAGCCATCTCCAAAACAGAAGTGTTGTGATAGAATAATACTAAATTAGATTCAGATTGATGGGTTAGTGGGAACTAATGTGACCTTTGAACTTGATATTCCAGCACCAAACACTTGCCATAACCTCTGAAAAGCAATGTCCATCTTGTCAAGTTTTAATTTTCTTAGGAAGTTGACATGTGATTGATGTAGGAAGCAGAGACAGGTAATACTGCTCTGACCAGGCTTCAGATAGCACAGTGTCCTATTACTGGCCATGTGAGGTAGTCTGTGTTCTGGTCTTCAATTTCTCGAATCATTTCTTAATTATTTCTCTGATGGGTTTTATTTCTTTATGTGTTCTTTTAAGGTGCAAATGTACAACCTCATAATTCTCTTTTTTAATTTGTTCTTAGCTCTCCAATACACCGTGGATGCTGATTTTGATAGGCGACCTGCCCGGGTAAAGTTTGTTGGAGCCCCTGGAGCTGTATACAAAGGCTTTTTCTCAATGCCAGAGACTAAGTGTGAGAATCTGAAGCTTCAATTAGTGGTGAGTGAAGATTTTCTATTCACTAATCATTAACATAATCACATTCAGTGTTCTCCCCAACCTTATTTAGCTGGGCGCACCACCCAGCATTTTTTACTAACCACAACACCCACCTACAGCTTCTTCCCACCCAATTGTTAAAATAAAAATCTTTTAATATTAGGTTAGAGATGAGTATGTCTTATAGGGTTTCAAAAAACTTTGCAGGCAAAAATGTGAATCTAATACTCTCACATCACCTAATTATGTGACCTTTGCTTAGCTAAGCCAATCAGAAAGATAACCCCTACTTTTAACACAGGTCACGTGACCAAATGTCTGTTCCTCAATGCATGAAGCCTACATAACATGCAACATGGCAGAAAACCCAGTGACTAGCATATTATATGTAAACTTGTACACTATGATTTCAGATAAGCAGGGGGGATTTTTTACCTTTGGGTCTCTATGATATATCTCACTGATGCATTGTCAAATAAAAACCTTTCATAGGACGAGACACTGTTAATTAAGAAACTGACATTGCAGGAAATGTATCTATTTAAAGCAGATAATATCAGTCTGTGACTTCCCATATTTTTTATCATATTATCTCATTATGAAGATAACAACCCCAAATAGAAGACAAGTGAATGTGAAGTTCTTTAAAAAGTAACTTGGGCTGTTCAACACATTTGTCTACAAATAAAGAGTTTACAAAAAAAGAAAATCATTTGGAGTGTACTGATAAATGATAAAACCCTTTAACAAATATATACCTATAACAAAATTATTTTATGAAATTTTATTAAATATTTAATATAGAAATATTAGCTGCCGTTTTTAATATTGTATTTTATATATTATTTATATATTATTTTCAGGTATATATGAACATACATTAACTTAAAGCAATGTTTAATTTTATTTATTTTATACTGGTATCATTAACCTTGTTGAATAGACTGCATTTATTAAGGAAGTGTACTATAGAATAGATGGTTTTCATAGGGTCTCTTTTAAGTTTTTCGCCCCTCAGTTTAGCCATTTTTTCATTCGATTGCAATTACTTCCCTCTTCAGTGATCTCTTCTATGCATTATTAAACTAAGGCCCATTCTGTCATCTAGTGGCCAATTATCAAAAAGCACAGTGGTCATTTCTCAACTTTTTGAACAATGGGGAGCCCTTGAAAAAACTTTTAGGTCTTAAAGAGCTAATAGCTTGGTGATCAGTGGGAACCTCCTTGCAACCTCTGAAGAAACCTTAGGGTTCAAAGGAAGTCTGATTGAGAAACAGGGCTGAATGCTATATCCTCTCTATGCATCCGAATGAAAAAACATGTGTGACATGGACAAATAGTATTATGATAGATAAATATCTACTTCACCTTCCTAAATGAACATTCCATTCTGCCACAACTTTTGTACTTGCTGTGCATGCAACCTGTAGCTAAAACCTTTTAGCTTCTGTCTGTACTTATCAGCATTTTATTTGTCTCGATCACAGGATAACATTCGTGATAAGCTACATCCAATCCACATCTCACTGAAATATTCCATTCTGGAGCGGGAAATTAAGCCACGTCCTAATGTTGTTTCATTGGATAACTTCCCCGTACTGAACGAAGATCAGAATACAGAGCAAATTGTGGAGGTAAACTGCGCTTATTAAATACCAAATTTTAGCCCAAATCTTCTGTTTCATTGAGATCTGGTAACCTGGCTGAAAATCCTGAGCTGCTGGGATAAACCCGTAGGGTTCTAATGTACTCACACTACCCCAGCAAGAGAAAACCAGAAATTCCAAATGGTATAAATATATAGGGACATATTTATGTGTGTTTGTAACTTCTCATGTAAGCAGACAAAACAAATTTGGGTACAATGATGCATCTTCTCTGTGATGGTTTTTGGGGAATAATGATGCTCAAACTGAGACCCTAAATAGGCTTTAATAAAAATAGTTTTATTCTGAGCAACTTTATTATTGATCCTGGCTATGTATTGTCTATGGTAACCTCCAGTGAATGTGATTTTAAAAGTATATATACTATATGAATATGTAGCCACATTTCCAAATTCTTGTGTTTAGGTATTCCTAGTGAAGAGCAATGTTAATGTTACTTTTAGCCATTTAGGTAATTCTATTTATAAGACAAAAATTGGGCAAGGCCTTCTTCTGTTCCAGTATGGGGTCTGTGTGCTCAAAGCTAACTCTATAACACAACATCTAAAGGAGCTTGGGAAGTCCATAGAGCACATAGGTTCCAACTTCCACACTCTGACGTGTTTTACATAGAAATGGGCTTAGTTATAATCTGTTACTACAATTAAACTGATTTTCGGGTGGGATTAGAACAGACAAGTCCAAGACTTTTAAATGTGTATTGTCTGGAACAATAGTTTTTTTAAACAGAGATAATCATTGTGTGAATTCTGTAGGCATGTCAGCATCTTGATTGGTAGTACATCCTTATATCTATTTAGGTATATATTATCCAAGCTTTTATAAATTAGGAGTAAATGTGATCCTGACCTGCACAGGATCCTGACCTCTAGCTTGTTTCTAAATTGAGAGCCAGGTCTTGTTCAGTATCTGTACCTGACCTCAAAAATGCTTTAATGCAAGAATTCCCACTCTAAAATCTTGTGAAAAGCCTTTCCAAAAAGGTATGAGGCTGATAGTTATCTGCTTTGATGGAGCCAACTGTACAGAAATGCCCATTGTTTTGCATAACGAGCTCATATAAGCTTGATGATCGGTTTTATGAAACCTTAAGCTGCATACACATATGCAATAATAGTCGTTGGAAAGGATCTTTGACGATGTGCATTGCATGATGCATGAACGAGTGCTGTACATACATTACCATTCTGCTCTATGGAGAGGGGAGGGAGAGAAGGACGGAGCGGCACCCTACTACGCGCTTTCCCCCTTCACTCGCTTTAGGATTGTTAGTCGTCCATCGTCCGTGGACCTGCCAGGACGGTCATTCGGACGATAGATAACTGGCGCTGTACGCACCGGATTCTCGTCCGATATCGGCCCTATGACAATTTTGGAACGAGAACCGTTGGACGTGTGTACGTAGCTTTAGGACTTACATACAGGAAGATATTTTATCATTTATTCTTGTTGTAGGTTGACTTTCAGAAGCAATGTGGAGCAGATAACGTATGTCGGAGTAACTTACAGATGGAGTATGAATTCCTGGGACAAAACAACGAGACTCTTCCAAGGTGTGAATTTTCACAATTATCTTTGTTTGACAAAGTGCAGTGATAGCAGCATGTCTGGCAGCAAAGCAGAACCATTGACAAAATGAAAAAATAAACTATATACTGCATTCATTTCGTTACATCTTTCCATGTTCCGCCCTCAGGGTAAACGGGAGCCAGATTCTTCATTTTGACCCTGATGTAAAGAAACTGCACCTGAGAATATTTGTAACAAATACTCAAACCCCAACGTCTCCAGCAGATGACGCTCATGAGGCCATGTTGAATATAACTATTCCTAATGAACTCAGCTTTTATAGTGTAAGTATCTCCATGTTTTTATTTCCTGCTATGCAGTACAATACACAAAATGCTGTAATACCATACCAATCCATAATAGATCCATTCACATTAGATATATCTGTTACCAAACTAGCCTCAAGGGTCCTCCCCTCCTGTGTCACTGTCTGTATCTGTATTATGTATTGCAGACCCTATTTATTGTACAGCGCTGCATAATATGTTGGCGCTATATAAATCCTGTTTAATAATAATTCTAATATTAATAACATAAATTGACCTAAATTCAATGGATTTTTATTTATCTGACAGATTGCAAATTGATAAACAAGGTCTCTTTAAAATTGATGGTAATTTCCTGATCAGAGGTTCTCCAAGAAGATTCCCCACTTGATATAGATTAATTTTGATTGATCAAATTAAAAAACCAGAGATCAATTTATTGTAAATTCTTTGAAATAATGGAAAATACTGCTTGGTTGTAAAGGACAAAAGAACCCCATATGGCTAATTTTAGTTGCCAGAGTATCATTGTTCTTCAAAGTTTATAAAGATAAAAAATAAAGAGCATCAATAGCCTCAGAGAGTTTTGTAGGAGCTTATTCATTCTCACATTGCATTGCACTGACCCAAGGATGGTCACACATTCAACCAAGCCTTAGGCACCATTATTCTGTACATTATTGTTGTCCTGCGTATTTCACTGTGCTGAAACTACATTATTCTGTGTATCAGCTTAATGACTGACCAGTTAAAAGCCATTCTAAGTGATGATGAGGAGTGTTTTTACCATTCAAAAGACTTGGTATCACTTCTAGAAATTTCCCATTTAGATGTTTATGTGCTACAAGCTGCTGTATTTACCTCTTTTCTTCCCCCGTTCTGACTTTTATATATACCTTTTTATATTAGCTTACTTTAGAGTAACACTTTAGGTTATAACACTTATATTTTATTACTCCGACACTTGAGAAAACCAATACCTCACAAGATCAATCAGAGCTTTTTTGTGTTTTTATGATTTTCTAGAGTCGATCCTGTACCTTTGAAGGAACTATCCTATGTAATCTCGGGAACCCATTTAAGAGAAACCAGAAGGTGAGTAGTGTGTTGTTAGTATTATTTTCCAGCAATTCATCATAAAGTGAGAGTAAATTGTGTTTTTAGTGAGCACAATATTAGAAATTAGCTTTTTCCTTTTTTTAAAGTAATAAAAAGAGATTTGAAGCTTAGCCAGCTCTCAGTTCAAATACCCTTTCTCTATTTACAAACGTTTAGATAAGATAGCCAGACAGAAAGAGTTGGCCTATATTTAGATATATATGATAAATACATCACCATATATTCATTTAAATTGTTCGAAAGAGAAAAGTGCCTTGTCAAGATAACACAGGGAGTTTTTAAGATGTTGATAAAATGCTTACATAACTTCTTACTTTGATCTCCCTTCCGGTTTTGGGTTAACGTTGTCATTCGTAAAATGTCAACAATGAGTTGCTGCCTGCCGGAACCTGTTAGCTTTCTCTAGCAATTTTCTTTGGGAACACATGGGCACAGGGACACAGCCATTTTCTTTAATGGATTATAAACTGAGAAATGTATTTGTGTTGCAGAGCTTAATTTGTGGTTTGCTAGGTTGGGGAATTGTTAGGACCCTTGTCTTGTTTTCATCCACTGGGGAGATTTGTTTCTGCCCTGATAGTACTAACACTTACTTTGCAAGTGCTTTTGATTCTGTTTGTCTTTTGTGAAATTACACTAACTTATTGTCTAAGTGGTAATAAAAAATTTCCCTTAGTAGGAATATAGACTCAATGAAAATTTCAAGATTTTCCACCAGTAAATTTTCCACCTAAAAAACATGATTTTGGTTGTTGGTAACGGTGGCACAGAAGTGGATTTTTCAATATCCAGCAGGACAAGAAATGCCAGGAAGAAAGTTGCATTGTGAACAACAAGATATAAAAAAGAGACCCAAAATGGGCAGCTGCTCTTGCAGGCACAACAGTATTGTAGGTTACATATGAAACCCCAATGAAAAACAGAAAACCCACACAATTGTAATTCAATAGGTATCAAGGGATCAATTATAGGACTATGAGGGTCAACTATAAAATTATTATTATTCAGTATGAGAAGATGCAGATCAGTGATGATCTATAACTTTTTTTCAAATGGCAGGCGGAGATCAACATCACTTTTGAAGCAGCTAGAATCTCCTTAAGGACAAGAGAAGTGATCACTCAACTCCAGCTGTCTACGTAAGTTAATCATGGAAACCTTCAAAAGTTTATAACTCTTAAAATACAAAAAAAGACTGTAATACTGTAATATTTAGGAAACTGAGTAATTGAAAAAAACAAATTGGCTCCAGAGGGTTGGAAGGTCTTTTTTTTTGCCTTTGTCTGTCTTTACCTCTTATCTACTTTTACTATGTAATGGGAATCAATTGGAGTTGTCACCTTCAAAGGAAGTCATGTAAATGTCTCTATTTTAGTAAGCTTTGCTTGGAGTTTTACTTTACAGTGACCCTGTCAGTACAAAAGTAATACTAAAAAAATGATGAATGTAAATAAATACTTCATGTTTGGCTGCACACTACAACATGCTAACAACAACGATAACACAATGAATGGTACTAAAAGGTGGTTTGCCTAAACATTAACTCTCCAATTCTTTCTTTTGTTTAGGTCAAGTAAACAAGCAGACCTTGACGAGCAGAATGCTGTCTTCTTGGTGGACTACACTCTACAGACATCATTATCAGTGTAAGTAATGTTCTTCTTTTTCATCATAAGGGGGGATATAAATATATGAGAAGTTAACAATAACTGGTTTTAAATTATTATTATTATATAGTATTTATATAGCGCCAACATATTACACAACGCTGTACAATAAGTAGGGGTTGTAAATAACAGACATTAACACAGGAGAGGATTCTGCCCCGAAGAGCTTACAAATGTAAATGATTTGGGGCTATCATCCTGATCCCTGGTCACACTTTTACAGTAAGTATTGAAGAGGAGGAAATCCACATAAATGTGTCATAAAAGGAGTTGGTTTTAAACCGTAAACAACAGAAATGCTACAGCAGTGATGAATTACCTTCACCTCCTTTCCCTTTTCTTCTCTATTCTTACTTCCTTTTCCTATTTCCCCCTTTCACACTTCTTTTGTTCCTTCTTTACTTCATCTTCTTATATCTTTTTGTTGTTAAGCCACATTCACACATGCAATAATTGTCATTGGAAAGGATCTTTCACGATCCTTTACAACAACTAAGAACTGCACGATGCATGAACAGTGCTGTACATACAGTACAGTTCTGCTCTATGCAGAGGAGAGGGGGAGAGCGACGGGGCGGCGTCACTTGCATTACCATTGTTTGTCTTCATCGTCCGTGGATCCGCCAGGACGGTCATTCAGACGATGAACGACGCGTGCTGTACACACTTCAGATTCTCGTCTAATATCAGCCCTGAGCCGATAATCGGGCCAGAACCATTGGAAGTGTGTACGTAGCTTTAATCTCATTAATAGATTAAGTTAACTTTGAGTGTATTGTGTGTTTTACCAGATGACCACAACTACTAAGCTATTCAACTGAATACACTCCTTCTAGTACTGAGATCAAGGTCAATAGGACTGTGTTCTGTATTTCGCTGTCTATGTATACAGAGACTTTATATCATGTTAGTGTAGTACGATTATTGTGTTCTCCATTCTTCTCATCCATCTCTATCGCCTTCTTCTTTAGGAATCCTGTTCATCAGCAGTCATACTTTGGAGGTAAAGTAATGGGAGAGTCAGCCATGAAATCAGTTCAAGATGTGGGAAATCACGTGAATTTTACATTTCATGTAAGAACAGTAACAAGAAAGAGAATGAACTTTTTTTCTTTAAGTTATAGGAATAGTAGAAAAATCAACCTTTTTATCTTTTTTCATCAGGTATCCAGTACCGGTGAGCCTCTAAACAACCTAGGCTCTCTTATTCTGGCGGTGGAATGGCCACATGAGGTAGCCAATGGAAAATGGCTGCTTTATCCCACAGAGGTTCTGGTGAATACAGGAAATGTAACACAGTGTCATCCTCCTGGAAACGTCATTAATCCTTTAAATCTTACAGTAAGTATTTGTTCATCCTTCGTATCCTTCATCCTTTATATTTTAAGAAGTTGCTTGGGATGTTCCTAAAATACTAGAAAGTAATGGGGGACAAATTCTGAAACTTGTTGGCCACAAATATTATTATTAGGCAGTGTTTATATAGCACCCTGCCCCGAAGAGCTTACAATCTAGTGAGCTGGAGGAAGTATCACACAATAGGAGGGGAGATACGTAGTGGTGGGAAGAAGTGAGGGTTTAGGAGAAAGAAGAAGACAGGTAAGGAAGCTTGAAAAGATGGGTTTTAAGTGCTCTTTTAAATGAGTACAAGGAAGACCATTCCAGAGACTTGGGGCAGCTCTAAAAATGTCTTGGAGCCGTGCGTGTGAGGTTATGGGTGAGAAAGTCATTAGTAGGTCATTGGAGGAGTGAAGAGAGTGGCTAGGAGAGTATTATATCAGTTTAGAAAGGTAAGTGGTACAAGAACCGTGGAGGAATTGAAAGGCAAAGCACAGGATTTGATTTTTGGTGAATTTGATTCTTGAAATGGAAGCGAGTGTAGAGAACTACAAAGAGATGTAGCAGAAGAGGAGCGAAGGGAAAGATGGATGAGTTGGGCTGCAGCATTTATAATAGATTGTAGAGGAAAGAGTCTGGTTAGTGGAATACCAGACCAGTGGAATTCCAAATTGCTGATCCACTAAAACATCTAGTAAAAAGACGGACGCTCTTCATAAGCTGTTTTTATCACCAGTATTATAAGTTTGCTGAAATATAATAGTACTTTTTCACTCCAGTGGACAGAAAGTTCTCATGTTCCAAAAAGTAGGGCCTACAGAACAACGTTCACATCTAAAGCTTTTAGGAATAGCAGATGCCCCACCACACACTGGGTCCCCGGTAAGAACAACAGGGCACAGCAGGAGGCATCTGACATTTTTAAAAGTGGGAAATGTGAAGGTTCTGCAGTGGCCTTTAGCTCTTGAAAAGAGTACAATAAGAATTTTTGTGTCCTAAGCTAAATAGTTTGGCAGATTTCTGGGAAGTTACTGTGAATTTTTTTGCGGGGTGGCAAATTTTCCTCTGTCTTCAAAATTTAGGAAAGGTAAGGTGCTGGCAGGACAAATTTTGACAGTCTTGAAAATTGCTGAGAAGGAGGAATGGTACCAGACAGGATTTGGAAAGTAATTAGTGATGATGGTATAATTACTTACATGATCTTCCCTTTACAGTTTGTGTGGTTTATACAACAGGGTGTAACTTACATTGATAGGTGCCAGATTCTCGATACATTTAAGCTTCTGGTTTCTGGCACTACCTATGGCATCATTACCTCTAGTTTTCACCACTGCTCCCTTGTTAATGATCGTGATTTTGCAGTTTTGCTCAGAGGAGTAAAAAACAATATCAAGGGAAGCTGAAAGAAGCATATTATTAAATGGCAGAACTGTCAATTTTAAATGAAATTTACTTAGTATTTTAGTCTTTTTGGTTCCATTTTCTGGGTTATGGAGTACACAATCCTTGCATCTCACACCTACAAAAAGTGATGTGGTCTTGGTCTGGGGAACAATGTCAGAAGAATCATAAACCTTCCCTTCTCCACTGATACAAATAAATGGAAAATATATCAGCATTTATCACATTATATATTTCTACACACAATTCTGATTTTAATATGTTTTATATGCTTTATTTTTCTATTGGTGCGTCCATAATGATTTTTTTATTCATTTTCAGCTGGCTAGTGGAAGGAAGCGCAGAGATACTGTGGAAACAATAGCGCCAATAGACGTTCCTGCTCTACAATCTAAGAAAGAGAAGCCCAACACTCTACTGGTAGGTGATTGGTTGTGGTTGTGTAATACACCTGGGGGCCGCCATCTTTTTTCTCTCCTTCCTTCTCCGGCCACCTTGTTTGGCCATGCATGGATGACATAACTTTAAAGTTCATTCATCCCGGCACACGTAATGGAAGCCAAGATTGCTGGGTTTCCCTGCAAACAAAGCTGACACTGTGCATGCGCAGCCAAGGTATTTGGGTTGAAAGGATCCCTCTGACATGTACCAATAGGCCACCTTGTTACCTGTTTGTTTTCCCAAAACTACAAGCATCATGCTAGCCGTTATGCCCACTTGTTTGATAATGTATAGCTAGTCTTTCCTTCATATGGCAATATCACATAGCCTGTACAGGGATTGATGGAAACAATAGAGGAAATGTTATTTTCCTACAGCTGCACCCCTGGGTTTCACCAAAGTGGCGAAACAATGCCTCACCTTTCATGAGGCATTGTTCAATAACAAGCAAATTGAAAACAGCACTAGAAAATGGTGGCTAGAAAGGCTAAGTCTGATGTATTGCTGTATAAATATGCAGCCTAATGTTGATTACTAAAGCTTATTTGTGCTTTTTATTTCTTATCTTCCTTTGTTTGATCATTACAGAGATGCAGAGGAGGCGGTGCAAACTGTGTGCGTTTCGAATGCACCCTGGACAATATACAAAATGCAGCAAATGTCATAGTAAAAGCAAGAGTATGGAACAGCACATTCCTAGAGGTGGGTCTGATTTTTGGTTCACTATCATAGTCCATACTTTATCTGCAAAGTCCATCATGTAAGTGTAGCCAAAACTTTTGAATTTGGGGGTAAAACACAACCATGTGAAGTGGTTGTGTAGTGTAAAGGCAGTGTAGAGAGACTGCAGACAAAGGACCTTTGGAACAACAAACTAAAGTTGTCAGGCACCGTCAGGACCGTTCGTCCAATAACAACGTCTGGCCAACGACAGATCTGATTGGGCGAGGATGGTTCACTATCTATTGTGTGTACTGTAGTTCAGTGATCATGGTTTGTTCTGCAGTACACTTTCTCCTGTACATGTCACTTCCTGCATCGGTCAAACAATCGTATTTACATTATTGGTGGATTATAATTGAACAATCGTATCGTTACAGCATGTACAGAATTGTGCACAATATGATCGCTCAAAAAATTGGTGCATAATCGCTGATCAGTCGTTAATTGTTCGTTTTCTAATGACTATTACTGCACGTGTGTACCTAGCCTTAGTTTTGGGTCACTGGCATTGTGGTGCAGATAAAGGTAAGTAAACATTACATGTTCAGGTATTCAGGTAATGGGTGAGTAAGCAGTAGGGTTTGTCTTAGTTAAATGGTAACAGTAAAAGTTGGTGTAGGGATAAAGGTGCAATCCCAGTGGGGCTTGTCATAGGTATAAGTGGGTTGTAAGAAGCATTGATTAGTACTAAGCTGGCAGAAAGCCACATAGGTCACTGGTAAACTCTTGGCTGTGTAGTGGCACAGTAGTAACACAGTGAATTGAATTTATAAATAAAAATATTTCCAATATAGGTGTCACGTTTTAAATGCTTTGCATAAGAAAAGTTACAAAGTGGTAATAATTAATGTCATGTAATTATTAAGTATTAATAAGTATGTAAGTATTACCATGTTATGCAGCAATTTACAGAGTCTCTTTGTTTACCATTTTTTGGGGATTTGGGAGGTAACTGGAGTGCCCATAGGAATTCCATGTAAACAAGGGAATGACATACAAATTTTTAAAGTGCCCTAGCCAAGGTTTCAGCCTTCACCCTAATGATGCAAGTTTAATGCCACTACGTGTTGCCTCCAAATTTACCGACTTTTCAAATGTTCTTTTTTGCTTGATTTACCTATTTATATTATTACAGCCTAAATCTAAATCGTCATGTTTTGTTATTCCAAACATAAACCTCTTCTTCTTTCCTACCAGGATTACAGACAGGTGGACAGAGTGTGGGTGGAAGGCACAGCAGAACTCTATCTGAAAACCGATGTTCCAACTATAAACATGCAGACACATCACGTATTGGTATGTATAAACTTGTTTCAATTTATTCAACAATTTTTAAAATATAAAATGTAATATTTACACAAGGTGTAGTGGACAAGTGATTGCAATATACATTCTAAGGAGCACCTTGAGCACAACCATTGCTGTTGTGTCTTTTGTCCAAGTCTAAAGACTGGAATGTGTCATTGAACAAACCATACTGCCTCAGGTGGTTGTGGCTCTAGCAGTAGATTCAATTAAAATTATAAATATAAAACTGATATACATAGCAGCGGCAAAGATTATCTGTTAAATAGTCCAGTTTATCATCCTGTGCTGCACTAAACCAAACCACCTGCTTTGGAATGTAGCGTGGCAATCCTGTAACACACCTGCTGGTGATGCTGGAGCACCTGAAAGACATTTATAAAAACAGGACCCAGTATACCAGGGTATATCTATGCCTACAAAATGAAGAAGAATGAATGAATTCAGATATTTTTGATCTTTTTTAACATTTCTCTTTACCATTGTGTTTGTTCCCCTTTCTGTTTGCTCCTGGCTCACAGTTTTCAATCGCTATAGACTCAGAATTAGAAGAGACCCCGCCAGCTGAAATTCCACTGTGGTTGATTATTGTGTCAGTAGGATCTGGAATTTTGCTACTGGGAGCTATCATTTTATGCCTGTGGATGGTAAGTACTAAAAAATACTTTTTAAAAGTCACTATATTATGAATGAATAGCTTTGTTGTGCAACATAAGGTTGCAGTGCATTTTTGGATACTGCAGGTGCCATATGTGATACAGTGCATTAAAATTGCTCTTTTACAAGAAGACCAAATAAAACCTATGCTAAATGGCTACCTACCTATAACTGTTTCATGGCCAAAAGTAGATGCACACTTTTCTAAACTTTTCAATTTAGGTGCTTTCAGTAAAGGATACAGTCCTGTACCAACCTTGTGATAACAGTTGATGGTGCTTTTGTGCACAAAGCTAGCTCCATATAGCGGTGGAAAGACTGGTTGGGTGTGAAGGAATTTAGGTGATTTATACAGAGCTATGACCCTAACCCTATTGAACAGTGAACACATTTGGGATGAAATGGACATGAGATTGGAGACAACATCTGCCTATTCAGTGTGACTCCACCACCTTTCTAAAAGAAAGAACCCATGGAGGAGAAACTCATTAGATAATACCTAACTTTCTTTGTCTTTCCTGGTTCAGGGGGTGACATAAAGAGGTGACACAGGAATGCTAAATAACTCAAACCTCTTGAAAAGACACCTTAACACAGTGCAAGATTTTCTTTTTGCAACTTTGGGCTACTCAGCATTCTGAGAATTGGCCAGATGGACAATGTCACCCCTGACCGGGAGGAAGCTGGGGAAAGATAGGTTTATATTTAACTTTTGCATCCTTCATCCATCATTTTAGGATGGGTGGGGAGACCTTAGTGATCCTTGTCACTGACGTGATAGATCCAAGGAATAAAGGTCCATCATTTTAGGATGGGTGGGGAGAACTTAGTGATCCTTGTCACTGACGTGATAGATCCAAGGAATAAAGGTCCATCATTTTAGGATGGGTGGGGAGAACTTTGTGAACCTTGCCACTGAGGTGCTAGATCCAAGAAATAAAGGTCTTCTCCTCCAACATTGGTATCAGACCTCACAAATGGTCTTTTGGTGTAATGAGCGCAAATTTCTACTGGCTCCATAATCTTCTGGAATCCCTTCTAGAGGAGGTTTTTTAAGCTTCTGGGGCAAGTTAATGCTTTTTGCTGTAAGAGACCCATTGACTGTATAGTGCCCTTGTTGTCTTCTTAGAATGTCACTGTTATTTGGGTATGTTTAAGAAGTGTTTTATGGTGTTTTATTTTAAAATGAAGTTCCCATATCACTTTTTTAACAACAGATGTAATGTACCTTATTTCTGCTCTAAAGTTCAACTTCAGCCCAAACTTTTTGCACTTTGGATTTATTTATTAGTTATTTGGATAAAAGATTGGAAGATTTAGAGCTCTTGTCAAGTTTTTATTGTTGTCTTTGTCATTTAGGGAGGTTTCCCATAATTCCAGACAGACATCCATTTTTAGTACTATGGGGAAGGGTTAGAACTGTTGTTACTGCTGTCTTTGTGTTCTTATCCCAGGGACAAGCACTCTTTTTATTAATTTTATGGGAGTCACTAGAAAAAAAAGTGAGGAAGAATCTTCCTAAAGGGCTCATTTAAAGAATTAAGGCTGTTTTTGGGCAACCCATGTATTATCTTACAGTTACAATCATCATAAGTTGTCATGCCATGTCTACCATTTGGCTAGACAGAACAAGGGGCACCCCAGGCCTCTTGTCAGGGTTAACAGAGTCCCAGCATTAAAATCCTGGGGTATTCAGTATAGCAAAAGACAATTTCAGAATCAGGGACAGGCCAAAAGTCAGGACCAGTAGTGAACAGGTGCGGTAAGTAATCAGTGAAGCAACAAGTAAAACCCAGAAGCAGGCAGGAACACATGGCCTCACTTGCAGCATGAGTTTCACAGTCAGCAAGGTCAGAGGAGGCACAAGTGTAACTAAGGGCACTTACATAACGTGCTGTTTAAACACAAGCTATGCATTTGTTGTGCCCATGGATCAGCACAACTGCCTTGGCATCAACTCTCTCTGGCCAAAGGAGGAACCTGGTACACAGGAGTGGTAAGTGTGATGCCCAATCCCTGTGGACCACCATAAAGCATCATACACTGCCAGTAATTTACTTTGGTTTACCTAGTAATTTATGTTAGCTGCTCTCCGTTTCAGACCTGGCTTTTTACTGGCAGTGTAATTTTGAGATTGTGCTTCACATCTGCTACGTGTAATCTAAATTTTATGACTGTGCTGCGATTTAGCTCTCCAGCCCTCTAGTATTTTTAAAACAACCTTTTCTTCATAACTGTATGCCTTTATTGAATAGTCCATGACCCCTCTCCTGCCTTGTAGTGTGGATTCTTCCGGAGGGCCAACACCCGTGCCAAGTATGAGGTCAGAGGTCAGAAGGCTGAGATTAAGGTGCAACCATCAGAGACTGAACGACTAACACAAGATTCCTGAGTACGACCTCTGACCCGTGACCCCCAACCCTGCCCCTCGGGTAACCAAACAAGATCAGCTTAGTCTCACTGACCTCTCCAAGTTTTCCAACTTACTCTGTGCAAACACTGGTCTCCTTGCACCAATCTAGTTTCTTTTTTCACCAGTTTGATCTGTCCTGTAACAAGTTAAACTTCTGTTGCACTCTGGCATAAAATCTATATGCAATCTGTTTCTGTATTAAAAAAAGTGTAATCTGTTGCTGTATCCTGTTCTTCTGTCCACTTTTCTACATTCCTCAGAACAAATCAGCCACTCTGCCTCTACATCTCCACCATCTCTCTACATTCTCCCAACCCTTAACTGCATCCCTTCTAGCCCAATATCTTGTTTCTACTTCTCCTATTCTTCATGAATTGTTTGATAGTATAGGGCGTGGATAAATCATGTTACCAAAATCAAATCATGTTATCAACAAAAAATAGAAGGTAAGCAAGCTGTGCTAGTAAGTATATCCAAAGACTGCTTCCTAGTTTCCACCATGCAACCAGCAGACAAGAGCTGGCTTCTTCTGGGTCCTTTGAGCTTCCTTTAGTAACTGCAGACCAATTAGAGTTGAAGCCACACACTGACTATAGATCTTTCAAAACTTGTCAACTCTATTGACCACAATTTTGTTGCCTGTGAAGGGCCATGTTTTCATGTAATTATTAAATCAAGCTTTGACAGATCCACAATGTATAGTTTAGGATTAGGAATGGTCAATGAAATACAAGATCTTTGTATGCAAAAAGTCAGTTTTATTTGCATTCCATCTTATCAACCATCCCCACTAGGGATCTTTACCTTTTGTAGGGAGTAGGTAAGAAAAGTAATCTCTGCTCACCAAGGGAAAATCATTATTTAGATATATTATTTATTTCCTCCTGTTCTGAGATAACTAAAATTTGGATTTCCTGTTCGGTTTTATACTCGACAATAGTTTTCTGAACAAAAACCAGTGGAGACATAGACTATTTATTATAATGCTATTTTTTCCCCTATTTTCTTTTTATTCTTTTTTCACTGTTTCCATTATCCGATTTCACTGTACTCCTCCTCCTCCACATCTTCTCTTGCTTTGAATCCACTGTACACTTCTTTCAATGCAAGTTTCCAAGTTATGGTATTCTTCACCTTTCATTTTCTTCTATTTTGTCTTTCCACCCACTTGTTCCCTTATAACCTTCCTTTTGTTATATCACTTCTGCACTTTCTGCTTTTCTTAGTGTTGCATCCATTGAAACCTTCTCTAACTATAACCTTCTTTTTGCCTCTTTTTGTCTCCTTCCCACCCGCCATCCTCTAGGTTGGATTTTTCCATAACGTCAGACACTACAGTCTGAGACAGACTCACTACGCTGTGTGCGTCAGTCAAGAAGAGAGGCAGAAGCTGTGCGGCAGGCTACCACACAGCCAGAAGCATTGGGTCACCACCTGGAAAGAAACTGCCCGATACTCCTGAAGGACCAAAGCATTAACCTGCCAAATCTCAATCTAGAGCTGGGCTCTCTCCCTTTGTGATGACAGTTACTTCGGTCAAACTAAAATTTGGGGACATTGGAATGGGGTGTATGCATTATTTTATGAACAAACCCACATAGAAAAAATATATATTTTATCATGCTTTGACAGCAAGAAGACTAAATGTTCGCCTGACACTGGAATAAATGGGGGCTTTTTCTGTTGCCACACTCAAGCGAAAAGATGAATGGGAATTTGGAACCTCAAAATAAAAGACATAAGGGGTGCAACCAACAATCACAACTTTTCACTGGAATACTAAAATGGGAAAGAAACAGATAATAATGGGATAATGGAATGGGAGGGTATGAATAATCTTCTCATGCCAAAATAGATTGGAATCTTTTTTAATCTGTGACACTGGAATGGGCTGGGGGGGTTATTCAAAAAAAAAATAGGTACTGACTTTTATATGAAGCTATGCTGTGACACTGGAAACAAAAGATAATTTATCTCTGGAAACAGACACAAGAGGAAAAATATCTTCTGACATTGGGGAGACACTGGAGAAGAACTATTTTCTGCCATCTAAGGAGACACTGGAATAGAACTATCTTCTGATGTCTGAAGAGACCCCATTGCCTAATTTCTAATTTGTAACACTGGAGGTTATGCCACTGTGTAACACAAGATAATATTGAAAACTGAAACCCAATTGAATACAATCGAAAAATTGGAGCAGGTATCAACATCAGCACATTAGCTGGCATTCATGTATTTGACCAAACCAAGTGTTTCCAAGCTTGAGGAACGCTGGTGTTCTGGGCTATTGACATTGCTACCCCTGTAGGACCCTCATTGCCATAGATCTGATGGCTGCTGTGATTGATACATTGATGCCAATAATCTAAAATAAAACGGCCCTGCCACTTCGGCCGATTCTAGAATAAAAACAAGCAAAGTTTGTGACACTGAACCAATGGATTTCCTCACTGCTGTGATTCTGTGTCCTAATATGTATATTGCACATATTAATTGTACCATGCACCATATTGGAATAAATACGTATATTTTAAAAATATATGATAATTTAGATGCAAAAAAAAAAACATATATGCCATATTTACCATAGACATTTTGAAAATGTGCATGATTATAGGCTACATATCATCAAATTCAAATGTCAGAGTTGCCTATTAGACACCAATACTGCATATACATCGAGGCAATGTCTGGTAAATACGGTATATCAAACACTCCCAATGACCATTATGTTCATTTTGCCCTCAAATTGTCAGAAATATTATAGAATCCTGTAATAAAAAAAGAATTTTGTTTTCTTTTGTGGTTTAATGCATTTTGTGTGACTATATTTCCTGTTGGAGAAGCAATAAAGAACGGAAAAAAATGTAGTTGGCCATTGGGTTGCCTATCTGAAGAAGGCAAACCCACCAGCCGACTGAATGGATATGTTCCAATAAAACACTAAAAATACCTAATACAACCTTAAAGGTATTGGATTCATTATGAAGAAAATATATTTGTAATGCTCCATGGGAATAATCTTGGCTGGTATGTATGTATGGAATATAAATAGGTGAAGCAAAAAACTCAGACGACCATTGTTACAAATCTGGACCCTTAAAATAATTTTCAGGTGTTAAGGAAACCTCTACTATAATACTATATTTACAGATCACAGTACATTGGCCTGGTGGTCCGTAACAAGAATGCCTCTTACATTGCTAACCATTGTGAATAATGTCACCTTAATAATAGCCAAAATATCGGTGGTCACAGACCTGAGAAGTACAAATTGCTTGAGGAACCCCAAACGACCTCTGGAGGGACCTGCTTGAGAAATGCTAAGCCTTTAATAAGCCACTCATTAATATTTTGTTATTATTGGCTTTTGGTTTTGATTTACTGTCTTTGTACTGGCCTTAAGGCGTTTTAAATACAAAGGATTATTGTGATGTCTTTTGCCTAATTTGCAAAGGATGATCTTACACTGTTGAACCAGAACAAGAAAGGAAGGGACAACCCCCACTTGGAGGGGCTTTGCTGACCCCCTACTACATTAAAGAGGAACATCAACAGCTTGGCTTAAACCCCTTCTTACTTGGACTACACACTTTGCAAATCTGCTGAGACGCTACCTTCCATAAGATGCTGGTGTTTAGTAAAGAAAACATTTCTAAAAAGGGTCCTATGTTTTCCTTTTGAACCTAGAGATCTTCCTATATATACGGCCGTTGGTACGTTAGCTCTCCTCAGACTCATTCTTAATATATTCAATTAGATTTTATAACTACATTAATCAAGTCACGTGACATCATAATCTTCTTTTGTAACTTGAATAACTGGCTCGAGCTTGCCAATTTAGCGGTAAACATATTTCCTCATCATTACCGAGAAAGGATGGGTTCATTTCTGTGGATAGCTTATTAGCTGCAGATACGAGGAATGAAGAACACAATGACCCCGATTTATTAAAACAAGACTGGAGAATATAGACTCTCGGGAGAACCTGGGTGTTTCAGCAAACCTGAAAGGATTTCCTAAAATAAACAGCAGTGCGGTTACAGTTCTTCGGATTATGGGTAATCTAATGTTCTTTAGAACAGTGGTCGCCAGCCTTTTGGACCTCACAGACCACTAAATTTACAGCCTCCCGACTGTGCATGCGCGGGGAGCTGTGTGTCAGTGGGGAAGAAACAGACATCGTGATACCAGAGCCCGCGTCGCCAGAGCACCAGACCACCAAAATTTTCTCAGCAAACTGTTACATGCAGTTAAAAGTGTTCCAAAGCAGCGGTCGCCAACTGGTGGTCCGTGAACCACCGGTTGGTGACCGCTGCATTAGAACACTTTCAACTGCTTTGTAACTGTTTGCTGATGTGGATGGAAATCATTCCCATTCAAGCTTATGGAAGTGATTGAATGGCAGACCACCTGGAAACATTGAGAAAAAGTATAAAAATACCAGATGGAACAGAACACAAAAAACAGGTAAAGTGAAAAAACATAAAAAAACAGTGGAAAATGGTGGGCCTATTATTATCCAAACATCAGATTACCCATAATCCTGTTGATTTTTTGAAATCCATTCCTGGTTTGCTGGAACACCCAGATTCTCCCATGAGAGTCTATATTCTCCAGTCTTGGAGAGTTTTAAAAAATCAGTGTCGCTGTGTTCTTTATTCCTCGTACCTGCAGCTATTATCCTATCTACAGAAATGATCAGTGAACCCATCCTTTCTCAGGATGATGAAGAAATGTGTTTACCACTGAACTGACAAGCTTGGGCCAGTTGTTCATGTTACAAAAGAAGATTATGGTGTCATGTGACTCGATTTATGTAGTTATAAAATTTGACTGAATATTTTAGCAATAAGTCTGATGAGATGTACAAACAGCAGTATCGAGGAAAATCTCGGTAAGGTGATAGTGCTTATGTAAGTATAATATATAAAAAATTATATACATAAATTATATATATATAAATATATTTATAAAAGCCAAATTGATTATCACATAGTTCTAGAACCGCAAGATTTTTGCTTCCACTCATTTTTCATTTTATTTGTTTTGCTGTTATTAGATGTGTGTTTTAAACACCAGTAAGTGGAAAGTGAGCATTCACATTTTGCCGTGAAACCATGCTGTGCCGTAAATGCCACCAGTTTCTGAATATATTCCGGCCACACAATACAATCTGATTGTACATTACATAAATTTGTGGTGGAAGTGCTTGTGTACATCCAATTATATATATATATTACATGAAAATATTTTTATATACCAGTATATATATATATATATATATATATATATTAAAAAAAATAACAATAAAATAAAAAGGCAAATTTATTCTCACAGGGTACAAAACAGCAAGATTTTTGCTTCTAGTAATTTACCATTTTTATGTATTTTTTTTGTATTGCTGTCATAAGAGGTGTGTTATAAACACTGGTAAGTGGAGGTGGAAAGTGAGCATTTGCATTTTGCTATGAAAACATGATGTACCCTATATGCCACCTGTTTCAGATTTTCTTATACTTACATACTGCTGCACAAAAAAAAGAAAAAAGTAACTTTTACATGGGTACTCCATTACATAAAGTGGGCCTATAAATAGATTTGAAAGTTAGCATGATTATTTTTCTGGTGTGTCATAATATACACAACTACAGTGTTAAAAAATTACTGTATTATTATTATTACTAGTAGTATTATATATATATTATATTATTAGTATTATTTTTTTTAAAAAAAGCAATTCTCAAGATCCAGTCGAGCGTCTAGGCATAAGAAGGGCAATCTGGAGAAATAAATGTCATCGGGTCCAATGCAAGTCCAGACAGGTGCTTATGTAAAGCAGTTGACTGATTTCAACCAGTGCCAAACTGCCAAAAAATTTGTTGTTGAACACATGCAGTACATACAATGTTTCAGGGTGGAAAATTGTATAACACACCTCTAATGACACAATACAAAAAAATACATAAAAAATGCTAGAATAATGGAAGCAAAAATCTTTCTGTTTAGTACCCTGTGAGATTCAATTTGCCTATTTATTTTTAATATGATTTTTTTATATATAATTGGGTATACACAAACATTTTTCACCAGAGATTTATGTAATATTTAATCAGTATCCTGTGTGACCAGATTAATACTCTTCTGTTCTGTGGAGAGGGGAAGCGACAGGTGCCTTGTGTTCTGTGACAAGTGCCTTGCTGCACCCTCCCCAGTAAAAATAAAAGCAGTTATGTGTCGTTTAGGGCTTGTGTAAAACAACATTTCCCATTTGGTTCCCAGCAGCCGGCACCTTGACAGCCATTTGGCCGCCCCCACTGCTGAACCGGTCCTTAATGAACCAGCGCTTCAACATTTTAAGTTGGGTGGCTCCATTCAGGGGTCTAAGGAAGCTGTAACTGCCCCACAACCTCATCACCAGGCTAAACACGGGCCTGTGGTCCTTAGAAAACACACAATTATTTAGCTCCAAGCACATAATATATTTCTGAATGTTTTGTTTTAAAATGAAGATGTGTTTTTAGTATGGTTTACACACATTTCCTTCATGGAGACTCGGGGGAAAGTATGTAATGGAGAGAATTTTCCCCTTTTTTAGTGACTTGTGGTAATATTTGCCCCCTTTACAATAGTGATGTACAGGAGCGCTTGCACTCCTGTACATCAGGAGGAGATTTTGTTAATTTCCTGTCACCAGAAATAGGGTCAAATCTCTGCAACGATCACAGAAACCGTAATATAAATCTTACAGTATTTATCCCCTTCTTGGCTTTTATATATAAATATATATATATATACTTGGAGTATTTATCACCCTTCATGGCTTATAATTTATTGGTAAATGTTTTACTGTCAGAACAGTACCACATCCCAGACTAATCAATAGCAAAACTAACAAAAAAAATGACATTTTTAGGTCTCAAAATTTTTTGGTGGTATATTCTAATTAGTTAACATTTACACTATTAAACCAATAAATTATTTTAATGTATAATTTTGGATAAAAAATAGTTTTTTTCCCTGTTTTTAGTCATAGCTGACTCTTTAGGCTTCCTAAGGGTACCCAGTATTATATCACAATGAAACCGTAATGAATTCCTAAAAAAAAATTATTATATATATTTCTGAATGTTTTAAAATGTAGATGAGTTTTTAGTATGGTTTACACACATTTCCTTCATGGAGACTCGGGGTACAGTATGTAATGGAGAGAATTTTCCCCTTTTTAGTGACTTGTGGTAATATTTGCCCCCTTTACAATAGTGACGTACAGGAGCGCTTGCACTCCTGTACATACTGAGGAGATTTTGTTAATTTCCTGTCACCAGAAATAGGGTCAAATCTCTGCAATGGTCACAGAAACCGTAATATAAATCCTACAGTATTTATCCCCTTCTTGGCTTTTATATATAAATATATATATATATATACTTGGAGTATTTATCACCCTTCACAGTTAATATACATTATTTTAATGTATATTATTGGATAAAAAATATTTTTTCCCTGTTTTTAGTCATAGCTGACTCTTTAGGCTCCCTAAAGGGTACCCAGTGTTATCTCACAATGGAACCGTAATGAATTCTTAAAAAAAACACCTGAGGTGACGATAAAATGTGAAATGTATGGCTATGGCTAAAATTTATGTATCTTTGGTGCTTATGAAGCTTTTTAGCAAATGTTGATAATTTGAAATGGTAAATTAAAAAATATTTTGTTTTTACACTGACTACCATGTCTAAAATGAATACGTTTGCCTGGAGTTGTGTTTTATGGGTCTATTTGCGCCATTGTAGTCTGTTACACACGTTGGTGCTATTTATTATAAATGGCAGCACATTGGCACCTTTTCAGGGCACTTTGGTTGTGGTGCAGCTGCTGTAAATACTGAATACACAATGCTGGGTTATTTATGGTGCAATATACTGCCCATTAACGTGCCATGTAATGTGTTTTACAGTATATTTTGCAGCAGAGGACCAAATGCAGGAGATGCCTTTTTTAATGTTAATTCTCTGGCTGTTTTATAACTTTTGTCACAAAAATGCAGCAGGAACTGAATAGATGCTAATTTTAATGATTTATGTAGCTGTGTACAGCAGTGACAGGTATGTTTATTGATAACATTTTCTATGAACAGCCCGCCATTGCCACGCTGCCACCACCACCACACATTAGACAGCTGGCAGAATATGGGTGAGAGGTGAGCGCGCAAATTCTCCTCAGCTGCCTTCTGCCCCGGTGCACGCTGGGAGAGGGCGTGGTGCAGCCTTTGGGAGGAGGCGTGGTTTGGAGATGACTGACAGGTTGTTGTGATCTCAGACCGGTTTGGCCCGGTGAGGAAGCGGCAGGAGAGTCGGGATGAGGTGTCCGGGCTCTGGGCTCCTCATAGCCCACCGGGGCGGGGGACAGGGGTGAGCTGCCATGGTTACATACCTGGGGGGAGGGCATTGTATGACAGTCACTTCATTCTGTATGTATGTATGTGTTATATATGTATATAGGTGTGTGTGTTATGTATATGTATCTGTTATATATGTATATAGTAGGTGTGGGTGTTATGTATATGTATGTGTTATATATGTATATAGTAGGTGTGGGTGTTATGTATATGTATGTGTTAGTGTTATGTATATGTATGTGTTATATATGTATATAGTAGGAGTGTGTGTGTGTTATATATGTATATAGTATGTGTGTGGGGTTTATATGTATATTTTGTCTTGCATGCCATATTTATGCATTATACCAGTGCTGATAGCAGATTACTGAATTATATTATTAAATATATTTATATATTTGTACCATGTGTCAATCTGAGCTTGTGTGTGCTATATATATACATCTATATATATATATATATAGATATATATATCCCAAAATAATGTCTAGGGCTTGAGGAACCCCGAAAATAATACTTTTTGGGGTCTGGGAAGCCTCGAATAGACGTTCAGAGGTGAAGGGGCCCCCCAAAAAATTTTTCAAGTTTTCAGAAGCACCTGAACTTATTTTTGCCCCTGGAATAATGATCGGGAAACCCCTGCAGTGATGTTTGGGGTTTGGGGAAGCCCTGGTATGATGATCAGATATGGAGGCTCCCCTGAAATAATGTTCAAGCTGTGAGAAATGACTGAACTAATGTTTAGGTGTCTGGAAATCTTTTAAATAATATTCAGGTCTTGGGGAACACCTGGAGTAATTTTTAAGTTTTGAGAAACACCAGAACTGATATTATAGGGCTCGGGGAACCCCTGCAATGATGTAGGGGGCTTGAGGAAGCCTAAAATTAGGTTCAGGGGAAGCCCTGAATTAGTTTTGAGAAATGCCTGAACTACATTTATAGGTCTTAGAACCCCTGGAATGATGGTTTTGGGGATCGGGAAAGGCCCTGGAATAATTTTCAAGTTTTGGAAATCCTCAGAACTAATTTTTTAGGGCTCGGGGAACCCCTGTAATGATGTTCAGGGGTCCAAGCCCCAAAATAGTTTTAAATAATACCTGAAATAAATTTAAAGGTCTTAGAACCCCTGGAATGCTGGTTTGGGGATCAGGGGAAGCCCTGGAGTAGGTTTCAATAAACATTTAAAACTAACTTTATTTTGCTCATAGAACCCTGCAATGGCGTTCAGGGGTCCAGGGGAAGCCCTGGAATAGTTTTCAGATTTACCTGAAATAATTTTCAAGTTTTGAGAAATGCCTGAACTAATTTTTAGGTCTTAGTGAACCCCTGGAATGATGTTGGGGTCTCTGGGAATACTTTAGATTGATGTGTGTGTATATATATTTATATATATTTGTATTTATTTGTATGTGTTTTGTTTGCTGCTGTAGACAATCCAATGATTTGTGTTGTCTTTAACTTTTGATCTTTGTATACAGCACAGGTTCTGTACTATCCGGATAGTTGTTAGTGATCTCCTCCATCATTATATCATCACACAAATAATACAAAAGTAAAATATTTATTGTAAATCTAAAGTTATGTTAGGAAAACATTGCATACAGATCGGGGATATTTGGAGTACCGGTGCACAGATTAAACCAATATGTACTTTTATTTAGGTGTAATGCTAGCTGTGGATTTTAGAAAGCTAAATGTTTTATAAACAGATGATAAAATGTGATCTAGGAGAGGAAATATTTTTATATTTTCTGCTGACACGTGTTTCAGGGTCTTTTCTTTTGGGACGACATGTGTCTGGCTGACTTCCTTCATGCAGCATTGTGCTCTTAATATCCTGTGCCGTTTGACCAATGTTTATTCTGGTGACGTTTGTTCTTTGGCGGTTTTAATATCCGGTACATAACGTTCTTAGATGTTTTTTTTTTTTTTTTTATCTTGAGCCTGTAGTGTTTTTGTGTCTGTAGAACAAAGCTGTTTTGTTCATATTTTAACTATCTGTATCAGTTATGTATCCTAGGTATTGTTTTACTAATGTACTTTATGCCTGGATGGCTTGCTAATCATTCATGGGCAGGGGGTACAAGAAAAATACCCATTTCAGACGTGTCCAGGAGTGTTCATTGTGTACTTCTCTTTGCTTGAAATGTGCAAATACACACACCGCATGCAGGGCAATGTAATATGTTTGCCTTATTGTAGGTCATCATCTCACCTTATGTGCACCTTTCTCCTACTTGGCAGGAAAATACATAGAGAGAACTTCCAAGTATTGGGGACCATGTGACTCCACTTTTCTCCCATGTGACTGCACTGGGACTTGGTGATTGGCTGCTCAGTCCTCTAGCATTGGGTGGTGAGTGGATCCATAGCCTTGTGTAAGCTCCAAGTCATGGCTGGTAGATTATAAAGCAAAGGGGGAGAAAGAAGATAAGCAAAGCACAGGTACTTTTACGTAACCCTTTAAAGGGAAGGTTGGAGCCGAATATCAGATCTAACTAGAATAGGGTTTTAGGATTCACTGGGCTTTTACTATTCCGTAAACAATGTGCAAACTACAAGTATCTCTTCTGTATGAACACTGAACATCCCATGAAAAGATCCCATTCACCCAGAGAACGTTCATTACAACACGACAAGTGTCTGTGGGCTGTTACTGACAAGTTAAACCAGCGGTCGTCAACCGGTGGTACACGGGGAAATTTGGACATAATTTGCAATTTTTATGATTTAATATTAAAACAAAAATTATATTCTAATAAAATCTTATACTCTGACAATTTTCACCTTAATAAAATCACGAACTGTACTAGAGACAGAAAAACAAGGGAGGCGCAGCGTGACGTCAGTGTAGTCTGTATGGGGTAACCTATGCTGAGCCGTACGCTTCAGTATTGTTTCCACCATTACATCTGTCACCGCGATACCGATTCTCATACGATTGTTTTATTTTATCTTTTTATTTCTTAGATGATCTTTTAGGTAAGTATGACCTTAACTCTGTTTTCCTTTACGGTTTGATTTAATGGCATCAAATAGTTTGATTTTGATAACTATCATTTCTTGTTTGGTGGAATGAAAGAAAACCCATAATGAGCGAGAAAAAGCAAACTAATATTTTGCATTTCTTTAATGCAGATAATGCAACTAATAATAATAGTAACAATAGTAATACTTCACTTAGCCCTGAGCTGATTAATGAATCAGAGCCTCCACAGTCCTCGTCAGGCACCATTAGGAAGATCATTATGTTACAAATGTATTTATCTTTTTAAAAAAAAAACTCATAATTTTGGTCTGTGGGATTTAAAATTATTTATTTAGTGGCAATTTAGTGGCCCGTGAGGTTGGAAAGGTTGGTGGCGGCTGAGTTAAACCTTCTTTAGCTGTATATTAAGTTCCATTGAGGCTTTTATACTAAAACCTGGTGCGTCTTATAGTCCGGAGCGTCTAATGGTCCGAAAAATACGGTAGATTTGTGCTTTGTTGTCCCCTTGGAACAGGTGAAGAGTACTTGCCTGAGCTGGAGAAAAAGCTGCTTCAGTAAACCTTTGGTGCTTCTTACATACGTGTCGGATTCTCGTGTGATCTGAATTTGAACAAAGATCTTCTGCATGGAGAATTTGGGCAGGTTCAGATCTGCAGCAGCATCAAGTAATGGCAGCTGGCACCGTGCCAACTAATCAGCCTGCATGCAATGCTGTGCCGGTTCTTAAAGAACCGGCGTCTGCAGATTTGAAAGCATATGGTAGTGAGCGGACCTTTCGCTGCTGCCCCCATTCATTCTCTATGGGACTGCCGTGGGTTGAAGCGACATGTGGCGCCCCCTCGAGATGGCGGATACCTAGCATGAGAAAGCGATAACCACACAGCAACCTCACTACCAGTCTGAACATTACCCATCAATTTCTAGGACCGGTCGGACTTTAAACAAGGTGTGATCATTGTGCAGCATTACAAAGCCAGAAGTGGAGATTGCAAACCCAATAGATTAATATGTCTGTACAGCTGTTATTACAAAATTGTAAAAAAGAAACAATGTTTCTTCTGTCATGTCATGGTAGATTTGTGGGTTGGTAACACTGCCTTGGGTGATTGAAGATGAAAACATTTGTTCCTTCTCTGCTTCATGGCAACAGGTTTGAGATAAGTCACCATAATGGCTACATCCGGTGAGGATCCCATGTCTATGGGAAGGCATCCCAGGGGAACAGTCATAAAAACAACCTTCAATTACTCATCATTCCCATTGCAACCTGTGCACAATTATTCTATATCTCCATTATGGTAACCCTTCGAGGCCAGTTCCCCCACCTCTTAGATTGTAAGCTCTTCAGGGCAGGGCCCTCTCCTCCTCCTGTGTTACGGTCTGTATACATCTGTCAATTGCAACCCCTATTTAATGTACAGCGATGCGTAATACCTTGGCGTTATTTAAATCCTGTTTAATAATAATATACCGAAGTCTGCAGACAGCTTGAAGTGAATGATTGGCAGGAACATAAACCTATAGAGCTGGGCTTAGCTTGCTGAGCAGAGACCTCCCTGCATCTGCTTCACTGTAAGCTGCACCTACCAACAAGTTCCGAATGGATCATTTTTATATTATTAAGTATATTGGAATATTAAGAACATGTTTTATTTCCCCTGTTTACAAGATGGTTCATGATATTTCTATGCTGACTTCTTTGCAGTTCTTTTTCAGGCATGTTTAGGGCACATTAGTTATAAGGTATTTGGCTGTATACAATGTGTTCATTTGAGCGTATTTTGCACACTTTGACAGCAGTACAGGTGACTCACACTTTTACATAACAGTTAACAAGCATTGATTTTATTTTTGTTTTCTCTGTGCAGCAGCAACTCCTGGAATGAAGCTCATTGTCATTTATCATCCAGCAGGGGGAGACTGTGAGCCTTCCCATCAGGCCCCAGGTAAGCTCTGGGTTGTCATGTCAGTGCAGCATTGCTGTGGTGCTTATCCTGTGTATAGATTGCCGCCACTTCAGCTGCTTTATCAGCGCCTTATAATAGCGGTCACGCCTGGCTCAGGGTGGTGATAGATAAGCATGGGAGGAGGTGGTGGGGTGAAGTCTGTGGTAGCTCAAGTGTCTAATATATTTACTGTTTCTTTTGCTTCTCTTTTTTTCCACCTCTTACCTTTCTTCCCTTCCCTTTTTTTTTTTTTTTTGTCAATGTTTCCACGTTCTTTAGCACCCCATCAGATTTTTCTCCCCCAAAGCTTTCACTCATCATGGCAGGGATGGCAGCGGAGAAAAGCGGCGCCTCTCGGAGTGGCATCACGCCACTGCAGCAAATCATGGCCTCAGGGACCGGAGCTCTTCTCACCTCTCTATTCGGTATGGGATATGGCCGTTACCTCTGCTCAGTGGTAATGTGGGATGCATATGTGGGCATACGGATACTAGTAGCTTTGTCTCACCTCATCTATCACCTTGTTCATTCCCAGTGACCCCCCTGGATGTTGTGAAGATCAGGCTGCAGTCACAGAAGAAGCCCTTCCCCAAAGGTAAAGTTCTCTTTATAGAAAGGTTTGCACTTCTTTGCTAACCCTTCTGTGCATTGCCTGTCTGTAGCTCTTGATGATCATTTAGAGATTGATTGCAGCAAGTTGAGCTATTTAAGGATAGTCTGATATTTGGGGGGCAAAGAACAATCATAGCCATTTAGAATACAGCTGAATGTAAAGTTCTCTGATAGTAGATTGCCTTTTTTTTTGTAGAAAAACTAGTTTTAGTAGTAATAATCCTAGAAAACTGTATTTTCTCCAGAAATTGTTTAGGCTGGTTAGGAAGAAGCCGCTGTAATGTGACCCACCTTTTCAGTAGCCACCTAAAATCAGCCGGGTAATTACTGAAAAGTGCTCGACTATAAGGGGCTGGGGGGGACATTTTATTATTGTCTTTAGATGTTGGAAGATTTTTAATATTATTATTAAATAGGATTTGTATAGCACCAACATATTATGCAGCGCTGTACCTTAAATAGGGGTTGCAAATGACAGATAGATACATTCAGGAAGCTAAAATCGATGTTGTAAAATAAAAACAAATAGGTATTATTTCTTTTATTATTATTATAAACAGGATTTATATGGCGCCAACATATTAGGCAGCGCTGTACATTAAATAAGGGTTATGGGTAACTGCAGGTTATATATTACTGGTTTCTTCGTGCACCGTCTGAAAAAAATAACCAGATTGTCAATTTGGATTTTTTTAATGAAAGGGAAATGGGGCGGACACATAGGTGGAACTTTTCCTGAAAATGATGCCTGCTGAATGTAACCAGTAAAGTCAGAGCAAGGTCCAAACCCAATGTGCAGGCCAGTTCAGGGTCAGAGGCTAAAGCTTTGTACACGTCCTTATTCATTTTCACCCAAAATAATGATTTCAGGTGACCGTTTCAGTCTGCTTACTTATTGTTCATACATAATTACTAGTAGGCCAATTCTGTTTGGAGTGACTGGTTATATAGAATTGCAAATTTACAGTCATATGCTATGTCAATCGTTTGCAATGGTTTCATAAACAGTGTTGTGTTAAAATAAGCCTGATCCTAGTTAGGGCAAAGTAACAGGTTCTCTTGATCACTCACCTTTTCTGCTACCAATACTTGCTTTCCTCCTCGCTGTTTATCCAAGAATTAGCTGTCTGAGGGGCTCATTCACCTCCATCCCTGGAAGTGTCCAGAATTTCATTGGACCCTGGCTTACGAGTTAGGTGTTGGGAGAGTGAATGACTGTAATGGAGAGGACGGGTATTGGGTGAACCTGTTGCTCTGCCATAAAGTGACTTTTCTGTGCAGGTAATTGTGACAATTGATCAGAAGTCATATTCGTCTGACCTAACTTCTGTAATCTGGTCACTGTGCTTTAGTGCATTTTGCACATCATCTACTTCTGTTTGCGCTTCTTTTATTGTATAACCACCCCTTAGCTGCTACATGGTCATAAAAAGCACTTACACTTCCAGCTTTAACATCATCGCTTTTAACCTAATGCCTATATATGTATTTGTATGTTGTTATACATATATTGCATAGATTGCTATCATTTTTATGTTCTTATTCCCAATTTTTCCCTCTTGTGTTGCAGTAATGTCTGTAAAGTCTCTTCCCTGGGCACCCCCCTTGCGCCAGCCTAAATGTGAGTACAGGTTGGCCCGCTCACTTTTTTTAGCACGTAAATAAAAGGTTTGCTGTGCAAACTCGGACAATGAGGTGTTCCAATGTTTTCCCTTGCCTCAAGGGATTCTTCATTTGTTATGGGGCTCACAGCAACCAATCAGGTTTTATTTTCCACTTTCAGACTTTTTCCCCGAAAAAAATCTGATTGGTTTTTGTGGGTAAAAATGGCTTACCATGTGCTCTACTATTTATAAATGTTCCACTGTGTCCATGTGTTGTCTTCATTCTGCAACTGCAATGTGGCATCTGCAGTGTTTATAGAGACAAAGGTCTGGCTATCCGTTTATAAATATTGTCACTGACTGGTTTATAAAGGTCTGTGTATTCAGAACAATCCTGAGCTCTGATAATAGTTCCATCGCAGCAGTACATTCATAGCAACCAATCCGCAATCCTCGTTCAGCGCCTTTTCTGCTTTGATGTAATGAAAGGTTACTCTAGGCAAGAAGTTCAATGCACAGATGAAATGCATATGACCCCTGCTCAGAGTTTTAATATTTCAGTTCATCCATTCATGAGGTTTGCCACATAGCCCAGCCGTCTGGCAGGGTAGGAGACATTACAGGTTTATTCTATTCCCTTGCAGGGTAGGAGACATTACAGGTTTATTCTATTCCCTAGCCTGACCCTGACAATAAATGAGAAGCAGCACAGTGATAAACTTGTTGCTCTCTCCTCCAAATCCGTCAAATTCAGGTACTTAAATTAGTTGAATTTAAAAGCATGTTTATGGATATATAACTAAAATGCAGATCTTCATTAATGCATCTTTTTCATGGGCCTAGAATGAGGGTTTAGATTTAGTTAGTGTGCTACCTATACATTAACAATCACTGCCTTGCATTGTCCTGTGCTCTAATTAGTTTCTAGTTGGCTTTCTCTAGTAATTAATCCCTTAGATGCACACACTCTGCTTATATCATCATGACATAGTGGACCTGGTATAAAAAAAACCTTCAGGGAAAGGAGAGTTATAGAATTGCCCATATAATCCAATGTTCTGAGTTTCCTAGCCTGCATTAGATTTATTACAACTAAAGTCTTGTTTCTTTGGACTATATATAGCTAATTTCTTCCCATATGAGGCCCTTTCTGCATTGCTCTCCCCACAAGCCTGCTTAACTCTGTGCACTATTCTCTTTTCTTTTAGACTAAAACTGCTAAAATGCTGCTGTCCGTGCACTAATCCTATTATTTTTCTAACACTGTGCACACTTCCCTGCTCAGTCCTGGCTTCTCTGTTATCCTTCTCTACTTTTCAATGCCTTACTTTGTAGATTTCATCCACTCATTTCTTTCTCCTATAACCTACACAGGGCGCTGTTTCCTGTACTGTAATGGACTCATGGACCATCTGTTTGTTTGTCAGCATGCCACAGCTTGCAGTCCCTGGTACCGAGCACCCACGTACTTTAATGGAACCTTGGTAAGTGCATAGGGGTCATAGGGGAGTCTTGTGGATGCAGAGGGGTCATGAGGGAGGCTAATTCAGACAGGAATGTTTAGATATAGAACTCGGATGTATTGGCTTGTCCACTAAAGCATTGTTTTTTTTGACGTTCTTCAACGCTTGAAACAAAGCTAATGCACAAGTTAGTTTAAAAGCCATTTCCTAATAAATTGTATTTTCCCAGTCTGCTGCTTTATTTGAAGACCTGTTGAAGTTCAAACAGGAAGTAGGCAGACACATTAACCCACCTAGCGGTATGATTATTTTAGTATTTTCAAATGTCAAATCGGTACATTTGACATTTAAAAATACTTTTTTTTTAAATTCCCCACCGTCCTGTCCCCCAAGCACACGCTGTGCCCGCATGTACTCACGTCGCATGCCTACCCGGCATCTGCATCCCATGGCCTTGCATACCCAACATTCACATGCCGAGGATGCGAGGCCAGAGGACACAGATTCCAGGCATCACCAAGAGAATGCAAATGCCAACCAGGCATCACTACGGGAACACAGATGCCGGGCCAGCATTGCCGGAGGATGCCGTGGGCTTGTAGGGACCAGGTAAGCCCTCAATTCCACCCCGAGTGTGGCTTAGGGTTACCGCTATTTGTAGTGAAATTTAACCTCGAGCCACACTCTGGATTACCGGCAGGGGGGTTAAATAATCAGAAAAGGCATAGAATAAATTGCTTTACTGTTTGCAGGAATTTAGGCATATCTAGGGCAAAATGTAATGCCTAGCAGCTTACCAGTCTAGACTTTAATTTTGTTTTGAGGCTTTTAGGCTACGTACACGTTAGACTTTTTTAATTGGAAAGGACCTTTCACAATCCTTTCCAAGACAAAAGACTGAAAGATGCATGAAGGAGCGCTGTACAGGACAGATCCATAAAAGACATCAGACGGCCGCCGTACACACTCTGGTCACTCGGATACTAGTCCTGAAACAATACGGACGAGATTCATCTGACGTGTCTATGTAGCCTTATTCCATAACTTTTACCAAGTGATCCAAGTAATATACAACATTGTATATTTTATCAAAACTGCATTGTCAGCCTTAGCTGCTATCCAGAATTTGTAGAACAAAAGCCTATCCCCTCCTCATCCTATTTACACAGAAAGATTTGTAGCTTTTTATATTTGGAGATGAACCATCTCCGGAAACTGGCATCAAGCTACAGAGAATGAACACTGCTCTATGTGCGAGCAGTGGGTCCAATTTTGTCCCCGCTTCATAACACTGCAGTTCTGCATTCATTACAAATGTCTTCTTGATTGTGACTCTAAAGCGGGGGGGGGGGATGTGTTGGACCGCTGTAAAGAGAGCAGAATTTCACCGAGTGGAGGAGCACATGGGTTTTCTACGTTTAGTGGACCATATCTTTAAAATATATGGAGAGTATAAGTTGCAAAAGGAAAATTTGTTGAGCTGCTCTATTTTTGCCATTTGACGTTCTGGATTGTTAATTGGCCTGTGAATAAATTAGCCCTCTTGTGTATATGCTGTGTGACTCCAGAGAAATGATAATGGAAGCTTCCACACCGAAGCATGGTGAATATGTAAAAACAAGACCTGCATATATGTAACACAGGGTGGAGAAAATCTAACACAAAGAAATCCTGTTTCCTAAACCTCGGAAGGAAGCATCCATTACCTGAATCCAAAGCTTACACTTGTGACTTCAGGAACAGAATAAAGTCCCATTATGTGGATTACATGGCTAACTAAAATGACAAATTCTTTAACAGGTTATCTAGTTCTGTTATATTAAAAGTCAGGTTCCAGCTTTTATTATGTTTAGCATTACCCAAAGAGATCTAATTTCAACATTTTTTTTTAATTTGTCCTTCCTCAGGATGCCTTTGTGAAAATCGCACGTCAAGAGGGGTTACCGTCACTTTGGAGTGGCCTTCCCCCCACATTGTAAGTATAAAACTTCAGGCAGGGGTGTAAAGGAATAAACCCAGGGGGCAAATGCTGCAGGATATTCCTTATTCTCACCAAACTGCTTGCACAAAGCTATAGGGTCGTCTTACACCCTTGTGTGACTGTGCTGGGCCGGTCACTGGGCACCTTATAGAGAGGGAGTATGTGGCATGTTCTGAAGTGCCGGGTAATTTACTTCATCCTGGGGGAGAACTGAGATGTGCAAAAACAAAGGAACCATGAGGACAAGCTGCTAGCTAGGGAAGGGATAAAGCTGGACTGGGTCAGGAAAGCAGATTGTTCAGTACAGATTTTTGGGGGGAGAACTGGCTGGGAAAAGCAATCTTCTCCAGGCAAATGGCAAGCCAAAGTATTGTGTGTATTTGTTGTGTGTGGAAAACAGAGGGGTCGTATCAGTTCATTAAACTGGGTCACTGATCTGGATGTGAATGTGTAAGAATTTATTGCAGGAAACACTTTATCTTTAAATGTTCAAATTATAAATGTGTTGCCAGGTATTCTGTTTTTTTTTTTGTTTTTTTTTGTTATCTATTAACTCCTAATGTGTACTAATCTAAAAATATGAGGCCCCCTTTTGAAAGGTAAAAGTCCTCACTGATAAGCTGGTGGTTTTACCTTTTCTCCAGCGCCATAGATCAGGAGTGTACTAATTGTCCTAGCGGACAGTCTGGTAAATGATTTTACTTTTTAAGTATGCAGAGTTCAAGTAAATACAGGCCCATCGATTTTCACCTTCCTTTATTATGGCTTAAAAAATAAAAAGAATTCACACCACACCACTGTCACACTAACGTAATCTGACTGTCCTTGTAAAAAATAATGTCACTGGCCAATCAAAGTTCTCTGTAGCATTTAGCTTGGCCTATATTCTGCTTTTTTCATCAGAAGTTTGTTATCCAAGGAACGTTAATCACTAATAGAAAATACATTTGTCTTTGCGTAGAAAAATAAGCTTTTTTTAATGATAATGTGTATAGGGCAGAGGTTGTGTTGTTGTCTTTATTCTCTGCCTTTATGAATGTCACAATATTGATCTATATTGATGTGCTAATAATTTGAAACTGATTGCTGGTAATTTTTTCAAATGCAATGTATATGTGCAGATAGGAAATATCCACAGCGTATTTGTCTATATTCTTACCATCTGTGGTTTAAAATGCAGAAAGGGATTTTTCCATCACAGTCTGCAGCACCTTATAAATATTTCTTAAAACTATCAAAATGTTCAGTTCTTTATGGCAACCTAGAGGAGTTCCAGAACAGTACAGTGTATAGAAAATCACTTGGAAATGTCTTTTACTACTTGTATGATTGGCTTACAGATGAGCTTTTATTGAGAGATGATGGAAATGACCAATGGTGACCCCGGTCCTATAATATCCAAATTAGCTGGTTGGTGTTCTGCCCCAGAATGAGTATAAAGCTCATGTGTTCAGTAATTGTGTTATGAGCTGTGTGACTGCATCTACTGAGACCAAACATCAGGTTTATATCCAGGGAATAATTATCTATGCAATGAGTTCAGCGATGGCAGCTTACACCTTTCCTCTGTGTAGGTACTCCTCACACGTTAAAACACGGGCTTGCATAGAAACGGGATCTTTCCTAAATATTCACTACTTTTACCTGGATAGCAGTACATGGGAAGTACACACCGGGTGATAACACAAATTCCCCTATCCGGGATCGCCTCCAGTCCTGCTCATCGCCTTTTTACCAGCATGCACAACATGCTGTCACTGCCATTTATTGACGCTTACAAGCAACATGGCCAAACCATACACTACACCAACATAAACTTCTGGTATAGTTTTAAAAGTTAGAGCTAGCGTATCTCGCAGAGCTGGTTGAACAGAAGTTACTGATAAAAGGGATGACTGCTGACACGTGTTACTGCTGGCATCTGGTGACGATGATCTTGCAATGCACAACCATGATGACTCTCTTGTCTCCCCCTACAGGGTGATGGCGGTACCTGCAACAATTATCTATTTCACTTGCTATGATCAGCTGCGGGACTTTCTGTATTACGGACTGGGGTACAGCGGCAGTCACATCCCTCTCGTTGCTGGAGCTCTTTCTCGATGTAAGTGTTTTGTACACAGAAATTATAAATAGCAATCAACTTGACACAAATTAAAACATTTTCTTTTTTCCCCTCTTAGTGGGTGCAGTGACAGTCATCAGTCCCCTGGAGCTGATCCGTACTAAACTACAGTCCCGCCAGCTGTCGTACATAGAGTTGGGAGCCTGTCTGCGATCTGCTGTATCTCAGGGTGGTTGGCTGTCACTGTGGAAGGGATGGGGGCCCACAGTGCTGCGGGACGTTCCATTCTCAGGTATTTTACTATATGTTTAAAAAAAAAAAATACCATTAAATATTATTAGTATCATTACTATAAATAATTACTGCATTTTTATGTACACTGACCCCCTAAGCGCTCCCGGTATGAATTCTTCCACGTGATCATGGGTACAGCCATGGCTGAATGTAATTTTCTGTGTTTTCATTGCCAGGACCATTGCTGGCCATAATACATTTTAATGGTTTAGGTTTCTTCACCGTGACACGTTAGATGTTGCTTGTGTTATAAAGTTATAGGGATACACAGCAGGGTGCTGTAACTGGGCTGTAGTAATATCGGCTTTTCACCTTAATCCTAACCTTTACCTTATCGGCACCAAAAGCCTGAACGCCAGGTGCAATGGCAACTAATCCCTGTGTCAATTTCTGGACATTGTATTAGTTGCACCTCCATTACTGTGAAAGGAAGTAGATATCTTATCTGATTGTCAGTGTCAGTTTCCTATACTAAGCAGCGCACTTTCGGGCACCTGTGTGCCTAGTAGCCAAGGTGATGTACAGGTGCCATATGATGCCCATGGTTTGCAAGCAATAGTAGTTGTCACTTTACATTTTAGAAGCCTACTGGTAATCAATGAAGGAACATTTACCTGCAGTATAACCCTTTCTCACCACCTATACAATCCTTGTTTTATTTTGATCCTTGTATTGCTTATACCTCCACAGCTCTGTACTGGTTTAATTATGAGCTAGTGAAGAAGAAGCTTACCAAATCATTGGGAGCCTCGGAATCACCATTTCTAATCAGCTTTACATCAGGAGCAGTTTCTGGCGCTGTAAGTTCTTATACCACATTGTTTCTTTTGCTATATTTACACCCCAGATCATGGGCTCCGTTGTATGTTTAAGCAATCTTTTTCTGTGTTACTTTGTTCCAGGTGGCTGCCATTTTAACCCTGCCATTTGATGTAGTGAAGACACACAGACAGATTGAACTCGGGGACATGGAGACCACCAGTAAGAACAAAAAGAAATACTGATAGCTTTTATTATCAGAGAGCAGGACGTCTGGTGTACACGTAGTGTAGTTTGTGCTGCTTCTTAGCCACTAGAGGGAAATAACCTATTATAGTAGCATAGATCATCACTTGTGGTTCTTCTGATGGTGCACTCAAATGACTATAAAACAAGTCCAGTTTTTATGTGAAAACAGGCTTGTATTTTATCTGAATGCCCCTCCTTATTTCCACAAGGATCTTCAGTTGTTCCTCCTTTCAGCATATTTTAAATAAGCAGGTCTTCTGAACAAAGTAAGCAAAGTACTCCATGATTCAGTAGAAGCTTGCCTGGTTTTAGGTATAAGGTGAGCATAGACCTAAAGGTTTTACATGTTAAGGTGAAGATTTGTCTTGAGTGAGTTTTATTCTTTTTAAATCTGTTTTCAAGTATTTTTCAAATGTAAATAAAATTTGCAATTGCTTTCTTTTAAGGTTCATCTAAGTACAAGGGATCATCTACATGGGGAGCCATGCGCCGGATCAGGGCAGAGTCTGGAACCCGCGGCCTATTTGCAGGTAAAGCTTCATACCCCTCCGATGGGTTGGCCCTCTTGTCCCACCATTCCTGCGCCTTATTTCTCACATTTTTCTCTTTGTAGGATTTATGCCTCGAGTCATCAAGGTTGCACCGGCCTGCGCCATCATGATTAGCTCTTATGAGTTTGGGAAAAAGTTCTTTGAACAACGGAACCAGGAAAGGCTTCAAGGCCTTTGAATTACCACCATTACAGAGCTGAGCCAAAACTCTTTGTTCAGACGACGAACACCTCCATCCTTAGGGATACGTGTGTCCGATATCCAGCAGCCTTCCAGCTGTTAAAGGGGATATGGAAAACTGTAAATGAGAATTAGGTCATCCCTTTCTCCAAAACCAAAGTATAGAGCTGCATTGATCTTTTACATTCATCACCAACTACTAGTGAAATCTAGTATTGCAGTGCAGCTATAAAATGTATAAATGGGACCATCTGTAGTCTTACTGTCCATTCAACTGAACATTCCTTTAAAATCCACTTTAAGACATGTCCAGCCAACTTGATGTACTATAACAAGTAAGGAAAGAACATCCGTAGGTGAACAGCTGGAAGGAAGTTGGTTGCCTTACGCTGCTCTGGAATCTTCACTGAAATACGCACACATTTAGGATATGGAGAATCCAGGATCTAATAATTACGGCACTTAGCTCACCTCAAACACTTGATGTAGCACTCACTAAACATCTACGAAAATTAGCAACCACATGCCTGACCACTAGAGACCACTTGTTAAAAAAGCACCTTGATTCAAAAGTAGACACAACTACAGCTCAGTATGGTGTCTGAGGGCTAGGCACACTTGGGCTTGTTTAGGACAAGGCAGTCAGTCAGATTATTTAAAGGATGAACCTACATTGGCTTCTTTAGGCTGGAGCTCCAATTGTTTTATATTGAATTCCAAAAAACAACCCTACAGGTTTCAATTTTTTTAGCTGGTTTAATTTACCGATTCTTAGAGAACTTCACTGTAATCCAAATTTTAGTTACAGGTGGTGGACAGTTAGTTTAGCTGATTGGTATAGACAGCCAGTGCTCTTTTAGGTAGATTATTTTAAATTAGGCGAGTCTGTTGATTGGCTCCTCATGCTGCTTCTGTTCCGCCTACCATAGGTTTCCTCACTGTTGTCAGTGTCGTTCTAAATATTTATAACAGACTCAGTAGCTAAAGGAGGAAATTGCTAGTGGAACTTCATTCTGGCTGATTTGCACATTAGAGCTATAAGAAAACCTGTCATTAGAGAAATTTGCAGGCTGCCATTGTTAAACTGTTGGGAAAATGCTACACAATTTGCTATTACGCTGAACCAATGGCTTCAAGTACAGAGATAAGTAACTCATCAACAAAGTAAAAGGATAAGTTGCTTTAACATTTCTCCGTTGGCTGCAAGCTTGTACTGAGCCAGAGACTCAAAATACATTGAAAGCAGAGCCATGCAGCTAGCATTTTCATAACAAGGCCAATTAGGGTAGCTTTCATGTTTCCCTCATGATTTTATTATGCCCTAATCAGCTACCATCTAGAACTAAAATAAATAAATATATTTGGATAAAGTACAAGTGAACACAATACTAAGTGATAGATTCATGCCAAAAGTGGGATCAGAAAAAATAACAGATTTCATTCGAAATGGTCTCTATATATCAACGTTATTGAACCTTTGGGCTATGAGACGCTCTATTTACTCATCAAGTTCTAACTCACTAAAGCTAATCTGCCGTTTTCCACTTCATATTGGGTTGCTGTAGGGCAATATTCCAAACAATATATTACTTGTCCGTTGGAATACTTTTAGCCTTGTCAACACATAGAGCCTTACCCCAACCATTTCCAGTCAAGATCAGTTCACTTTTCAGTAGGTCAACCACTTCAAAACCAAAGATCAATCTCTCAACTCAAAACATTACTGTACTAACAGTACATCTGAAACATGACAACAGATTCAAAATCTGGACTTTTTATTTTTTCTTAGACATCCGGGTGGCATCTGGTATCTGCAGTCCAAGGGAACTGATTTTTTTTTTTCTTTTTTTGAGGAACCAGACCCACCAAAATGTAAGGGTTTGCTTGGACAGTGTTTGATCAGCGCATGGAGAGAGAATTTACACGAAGGACTGGCCTTGTGGACCTACTGCCATGCTCTTGAACCATGACACTAGCTAATGGTCCATCTGTGCACGTTGAAATGTTTGGGGAGCCTGGTCTGTGAATGAACGATGTGAAAGACACTGGACTTTAAACGTAGAAGGTTGTTTGAGACTGAAACTTAAATAGCTCAATTTTAAATCCTTCTAAGTATAAGCTATTTGTTCTTGGTAGCCTCCCCACCAGAAGTCTAAATCCACAACACCCAAGGACCTACACTGGAGCAACATGCATGATCACTTGTCCGAGAAGTGCCTATAAGCCCTTTTTTTCTGGGAACAATCTTCTTCAACCCTGCTGACTGAAGAAAAAAATGTCATTTGTTAGGACGATGCTCCTACACCTCCCATCTGCCATAGGTGGATGTTACGAGATTCCATTTGTTTTTATTTCTCTGTACTGTACTGATGCAGTCAGTCATAGATACAATTTATATTTAGTTTTTTTATTGTTGTTAAGCTGCAATCTGTTTTTAGACAACTTTTGCTGTTTTCCTTTGGTACTGTGATGTACAAAAGCAGACTTATCAGGTATTGCTATGGTAAGGATATTGGAGTCCATAACTGTTGGAATGTTTACACTTGTTTAATAAGTGTCCCCCCACTCAGCTCTGTATATGGATTGTTGATTGGGAATTAAAGGATAGTTGTACTGAGAGAGATGGAGCCTGTCATTGCTGACCTCCATCTGAAAAGGTGTTCTGCCCAACTACTGGCGCTGAACAACAATGCAAATCAGAGCTGCACATTTGGCCCTGGTAATTTAAAGGATGATAGAATTTTCAAAGGGAGGGGAGTCAGCAATGGCAGCTTTCCTCACCTACCTTATGCCTAAAGAAGCCCAATCCACAAAGCTGTAGCTTTTTTTTTTTTTTTTTTTTTACAGTTGAGTCTGCTTGTGTCACATTGTACAAGGGTCACTGCTATTATTTGTCTTTTGTGGAAGGTGGATATATGCAATTGGTTCTAAAAGAGATTGCACTTTATATTATGGAAATCTAACCCTTTCACTGCCAAAACTGCAGGCATTACTGGCAAAGAAGGGTGCAAACTGCAGAGCAGTTGTGTGAGTAACCATTTCACTGTGTGGTGGCTCCTGTGTCCTGGCAAAATCAAAGTGGTTTAGTAGGGAACTGGTACCATTGTGGTAAGGTCAGGTTACACCCAAACCTATGTCTTCAAGACTATATCCACCTCTGAGGTTCCATTTATTTTTTACAAGGGATGTGGCTTTCAGAGGTAAACATAATGGATGTTGGAAAGGAGGCTTGGACATTCATGTTTGGTTCTAAAGTTAATCTGTGCCCAGTCTATGGACATCAAATTAATTACACACATACATACAAATACCTGTCAAACAAGTGCTACATGATTACAGACAGCATGGACGTGAGTAGTAATTCAGTCTGTATTGGCAAAGAACCTGATTTTAGGTTTGCTGGATCAGCCAGGTCTTCCCTTGATAATCTATCGTCTCCAGTCTTGGGAGAGCTTTAATAAATCAGGCCCAGAACTTCCCTTCTATCCACTTTATGAAAAAATGCAGACACAGATCTAGGGAAACTGGACAGCAATCACCTTGTCTGCTTATCCTGGAGAAATGATGACAGCACCCATGGCACGATCCTGTATAGGGTTCCAAGATTTTGATAACCATTGAGGCAGTGATTGACATTTCCATGGGCTGGTCACGGGTTTGCTTTAAATCAGATTCTGGCCCGGAGGTGGTCGGTTCAGCCAGTGGAATAGACTTCTGGTGTTCCTCCACCATCCAGTATCCATGTCTTGTATCATCCATGCCCCTTTCCATGCTTAGGAAGAATTTGGTAAATGTACTTACCCGAGACGTACATTATGTTGGTCGTCTTGGCAATCGATCCTTGTGATCCCAGAGGTAAAATGGAGAACTTTCAAAGCACAAGCAATGTCTAGATTTAAAGGGACTTGTAAGAGCAATACGAATATCGCCATTCTCGCTCTTTATGAAGTTGCTCATTGTTTGCCTTTTTTTCCTTTATCACGTTACGGTCTTGGAACAATCACATAAACAGTAAACTGGGAGCTGTGATTGTTTCAAGGGAATGACTAGGTTTAAGCTGGATGGCCTAAACTTCAAAAGATGGGACAGCAAAGGCTTTTCATTTCTCTTTTCATGAAATCTAGGCCGCAGTAAAATCAAAAGTTTGCCATGTCTGTCTCTTTGTTACGCACTCCCTTTCAAAGCTTCCTGGACTATTAAATTGTGTACAAATGCAGTAGTCCCTCTGCATCAGTCCCAATGTTAATGATTGGATAGATTTTCATGTGAGATAGCAGGAGGCATCAGACCGATGTAGATGTAGGTTTGATTTTTTTTTTTTTTTTTTTTTTTAGCATTGGGTTTTATTCAGGTTCTGGTTCACTTTCCTAGAACAAACACAGTTCAGTGTCCGGCTTCTCCCTTTGGTATTTTGCCTTGTATTCCCTTTAATGACCCCAGTTTAAGTTTTATATGCTGAACATTGTAGCTAAAGTAGAAATTGCTCCTTTATTAAAAATTAATGCATTTACTTCTACACTAAAAAAAACAAAACAGCTTTTTCTGTGTAGTAATCGTTTCCAAACAGATTTCAGTTTATTGTGTATGGGTAAGTAAACAATTGATTTTTCTGGGTTGCTGCACCTTGCAATTTAGATAAGTCTATTCGAGGGACGGGAACTATAGTGCAATAAACTATGGCAGCCAAACGTTACCCCTAAGTGGAATGCTGATATAAAATGACCTGGTGGGTTAGTTTGAATTGCTGCTTTTTCCTGCTCCTTGCAATAGGCTTATTAGGTAAAAAAACAAATAGTGTAAATGAATATTCACATTATAATATTTACAGGTAATAGGGATGTATTTATTTTATTTAGGAGCAAGATATATTTTAGCTTTATCAGTCAATAGAGTAATCTAACGTGAACGCTCTTCAGCTGGCATACGGACTTGTAGACCACTGCTCTGTCTCACAGGGGTGACACACAAATTGTGTGGTGGTGTGTAGTAATACAACTAAAATAAACTGCACTCGCATGTACAACTTGCTGGGTTTGAGTCCTTCTTTCTTTGTGACATGAAGTAGGTGTGCATTAAACATGAAACCTTGTTACCTTTATTCCCTCACTTACACAAGCTGCTCCTTTGTCCTACCCCTGCAGTCTCCTTTAATTTTCTGGGTTGGGGACCAGCCCTTAATGAGAGAAGAGGAGCAGAGATCAGGTAAGCCAGGACTATTTTTGGCTTGGTTAGTTCATGCAACACCTTAGTAAATAAGCTTTCAGTGTCCCACAGCTGTATGTTTTTTTTTTTATCGCACACCAGCTTAGAAACTGAGGCCCAGAAATCATCTTTAACTCACAAATAAAACATTTAGTCAGTTTCAAATTGCTTCAGTTCATTAGTTTAATGGACAGAATTGCACATATTCCTTGGACAGGAGGTATTCCATAACATCCAGTTTTGTACCAGTGGTCAGTTACACAACATACAGTGCGAGTCCAAACATAGGAGCCAACTTCTACCCTCACAGGGTTCATGAGTTGTAGGTCTCCACTTGGTCCATGAAGGGAAGAGATTATTAGGTCAATGCCCATTTTATTGGCATCTGATTAAGAGACAAATATAGGAGATTTCAATGCCACTTTGAATCCTGCAAGTCCGAGACTTTACATTTTCATTTATAAATAGCAGTAGATATCCTTATATATTGAGGTCCAGATCATTTCTTGCATTTGACAAGGTTACAGTGGATCAGGAACTGGTTATATTGGGGTATATTGATTCTCTGTTGGGTGATGGATTATATACTGTGCTATTTTTCGCCTTTGTATTCCTCATTAGACCACCATTAGGAGTTATGCAATTGGCCAAAGAAAAAGTAACTTGGCAAGAAGATATCATGAGCGTCTCCTGTGGCAGTCAGGACATAATGCATTGATGGTGACTTCTGTTTAGAAGACCTCAGCTGGGGCTTCCAGCAGGACTTGTCTCACTGCTATTACTGACAAGGCATTCGTTGGATTTCAAGCTTGGCAGAGATTTACAGCTGGGAATAGAGGCCAGGGAACCACACAAACCCAGCATGGAAGGGGTTGGGTCCTTACCTATGAAAGAAATTTAAATGTAAAAACATGCACAAAGCCTGCCTGCAACACATAGTTGACAAATGTTATTCCTAAATCTTTTATATATCAAAACAGTGTGCTTCTCCGGGTGGCAAAGTTAGAGCACCCTCTATACTGGCATAAGTCACAGTCTCTGCACCCTGCCATGGGGATCCTATTCTGCTTGGCTGGTGTGCCTATCCATTTCTGCCACATGACCTAGGAAGTCTGATGCCAGTCAACACAACCATCCTTTTACTTCCTTTACAGCCCCTAATGATCTGCATTTAATAAAGGTCATGTAAAAATAAACTTGGTACTGTTACTGTAATGGGTACTAAGAAGAACAATGTGTTTCCAGCATTTTAATCAAATTCAACTGATTTTCCCACAAAAAAAGTTCCACACAATCAACATTGTACTCTTACGGGCCTATTTATAAAGCAGTGGAAGTGATGTCCACTAAACACTAGTAGTGTCTCAATCTCTTGTCGTTAACACTACAGGAAGATTCACTTGCTTTATAAATACATTGATTAAAGTGTATGTAATCCATTAAAACTTCTCTTACTTTTTCAGGATTCGGGTTACAGTGTCTTTGCTACCATCATCTACAATTTGCTTACCAATGGGACCCCAGGGCTCCCCGTCTTGCTTTCCTTCTGCCCTCTGGGATTCGGAGCTCAGACTCAGCTCAGTTGAGAGGTGTTCTGTGCTCAGATAGCTGTGTCTGTGGAGAAGAAACACACCACTAGCCCAACAGAACAGTGTCAGAAGACATGCAATGCTCTGCAGAAAATCAAGTTGGGCTACTCAGGAGGATTGAATAGCTGCCATCACATATTTACACTGCACCTCCCCTTCCTGATGAAGTTGATAATATAAGGCAGCAAAGTGATCAGCTTTGTAAATATTATCCTTTTCCTATTTTATTCAGTTATGCCTGTAATGACTCTTACATTTTCCACTGTGCCCAGTGTAAGAACAAAAACTGGCCTCACCCTATTCAGTTCAATAATGGGAAAGTCCAGTTTAGCAAACATTCTTTTACATTTGTTGAATAAGTTTTAAGTGTTTTGGAGATGAATCGAATGTTCTTGGGAGTCTATTCACACCCTCGTTATCATGAATCAGCCTAGACAATCACTTGCCAATGGCTGCCCACTGTTTACATTGTTCAGTTCCCTTCTAATGTTGGTAGCTTTTTAAAGCTCTTCTGCTTGAATGTATACGTAAGTTTTCCAAAATATCAAACATTGGAAATTTGATAATTATCATCCATGGGATTTAACCCTCATCCCAAGTACCTACATATTCCTCAATGGCAACCTTATTTTAAACCCTACCCATCCAACAAAAAAGGTATATATTAAAGGTGGTAGCTTGAAAATATGTTTCTTAAATATACAGAGATTTGCCATACCTGCACTGTACTACCAAATGTCCCATGGGCTTCCATTTGGAACACCAGGCTGACTTTCCCTGCAAATAGCTATAGTTTAAAACCTGGCGTGCTGGACCTTGTTGTCCCTATGCGATTATACCAGTCACCATAAGCCAGAACCTGCTTTCCAATACTGTGCTATATGACAATGGTAGAGTAAGGACACCATGTCATCCTATTCCTTTATCATTCCATTGGAAGACCTGGGGCATGTCCTGAACAACATGGTGTTCCCTGATCTAGCTTGGCTGATTTACAGGGCTTTCTACCTAACAAGACTGGCTTTAAAGAATTTAAACTCTGGGTAGGTAAAACAAGTCACACAGGTATTCAGCTGCCTGCCTAGGGCAGAGTTTCTAACTTTACCAAAGAGGTTTCCTGAATAGCATTAATTCACCAAGAGTTTTTACATGTTGCTACCAAGAGCCTGTAGAAGCATAAGGGAACAAGATAGGTAATGAATGCAATTTACAAGGTTGATTATTGGGCTGCACTGCTTCCAAATATTAAGCTGTCCAAAAGGGTGGACTTAACCTCTGCAAAATGCTCTGCAGGAGCTAAGTCAGATGTTCCATTGACATGAGACATAAGATAACGAACTTTGAATGTAAACGTGTCATGGGGTGTATGTGTCTTACCTCCTGTACAGCGTGGGTTTAACAGATGTCTCTTTATCATTAAGGGTGCCCAGGGAGGGCCACTGGTTAACCAGAGGGGCCCCAATGCTTGAGTTGAACTTTTTGATGGGGGCATTTTCAGAAGGGAGTAGGCCAGTGCTGGAATTACAGGGAGAGAATGCTCTTGTTATGAAATGTCACGGTGCATGATGGGTATGTTTGCTTTGGGATTGGAGCATGCCTGGTTGGTGTTCATATTGATATTGTATGCACCTCCTAGATCCTACTGGCTGATGTCAGTTTAGCAAAAGGATTAAATGAATGCCAAATCAAACATGAGCAAGTACAAACTTTGCACTATTACAATGCCAGGGTACTTTTCCCAGGATTTATTCATACATTTGTTTCTGGAAGAAGTGTTCATAGGGCACTTCTGTTACTTTCTGCTACTGGTGAGGCAAAGACACTCTATGTGTATTGTGTTAGGAGTATAAAGTTGTAGTTATACCTAAACATACAAGCATAGGACCAGTGCTTAGTGTATGAATAGACCATGTCCGATTGTGAGAGAAAATATAGAGGAGCATTTCTAGGAGTGATGGTAGGTAAGTCCCTAAAGCACCAGATATTTGGGCTACACCAATGGAAACCAATACTTATCAGGACTGGCTTACTACCCTAAATCTAAATTTGGGGAAACATGCCTAATTGGAAGGGAAACCACAATTAAACCTATTATTCCTATTTTTCCCCTACTTACATTCCTGGTGACCATTGTCACTGCCAGGACAAGTTAAGATGAGAAGTCTCACTAGCAGACACACGTCAGCAAAAAACCTTTCCTTCTCCACCCACAGTTTAAAAACAATGTATAGGGTTAGATTTATATTGGAAGATAAAGGTAAAGTAGAAAGATAATATAAAACACATTAATTACATGTAAAAGGTCAAAGACTAAAGGAGATGACCCAAAGGTTTTAGCTGACAATTTGGAATGTCTGAATTCTGACTTGAGACCAGATATGTGTCCTATTGTTGGACCAAATAGTGGCGGTGATGTATGAAAATTGGGGATTGAGGAGAAAAAGTTATTGTCCAAAGCAATTTAGGTTTAATTCCTTTACATTAAGCAAAGATTTGGACATTTTTTTCAGGGTAACTGCCCCAAGCTCCAGTTTCCTGGGTGCCAAAATACACCAAAATAATGAATAATTGCCAAGGATTAGCAATGGAAGGGTCAATATCCTTAGGTTGGGATTATTGGCACAAATGCATTTCTTATTTGTGAAAGTCCTCCAAGACGCACAAAAGTAATGAAACCTGTGATGGTAAAAATTATATATATAACACATAGGTGCTTTAAAAAACATTAAGAGTGGAAAAAATTAAGGCCTTGTATGAGATTTCCAGCAGTCAAGGGATAGCTGTGCGACACGGTGTGTGCCATGTATTTAGTGAGTAGGTTGTAGGTGCTCATTTTTAAGGTCAGTTGGGAAAAGTGTACGCATGTCTCCTGATGAGGGATTGGTAGGAGTAGTATGTGTGGCCAAGGGCTAGTGATAGGAATCTGGTCAGATCCTTCTGAGCCTGTTGGTCAGGAAATATAGTTAGATGCTACTAATGCAGCAGACTTGCCCTGTGAGGGTGCTGGACTTGCTTGTGTGGAGCTTTGTGTCGAGCTTTTTGCGTATATAAGTGTGTATTTTATAGAAGACCCCTTCCACTCACAGTTGTTCCTGCAGTTCTAGAATGACTCCCTCCAGCTGGTGTTTCTCCTGCAGGCTCTGTTCCCCCTGCTCATGGATCCTCAGAGTCAGTCGTTTGTTCTCAGCTTCTAGATTCTTCAACTGAGACTCCCGTAAACGAACAAGCTCTTCTAGATATCCCTGTGGAGTTAGACGCAACCCTTTTAGGGACAAATAATTCTTCAAAATGCATTATACACCTGGCCCTTTCATAGGACCCTCCTATCAGGCCATGCTGGGACATGAAATACCCGAAATTCTAGTAAAACAACCAATGGTATCCCAAGGAGGGTAGGACCAGGACTTTTAAGTGTTAGTTAACTGCAGCAAAAGACTGGGTCTCCAAACCTAGAAACAAGGATACTCCATATCAGTGGTCCCCAACCTTTTGGAGCTCACGGACCACTTAATTTACAGACTCCGGACCTTTCATGTGCCATGTATCACTCAAAGAGGAAAACAACATCCCACAGAGTGACGTCATGATGCCAGAACCCACCTGCTCTCCCATCACACCTTTCAGAATGGGCCGGGCAGTCCGTGTGTTGGGGACCCCTGCTCTATATGATCCGACCTGGAGTTCAGCTTGAATGACCAAGTGAAAGTTCTCATTGTGGCAGGAACATAGATGACATCCTGCCCAGAGTAGTATACAAGGACTCATCTAGAAAAGGGAGCCATAGCCATATAAGGATGACCACAAAGGGTGACACTTATGTATTATTATTAGGTATTGGTACAAAGCTAACAGCTCTCTACAAGAGTCCATAGTCAGGCCATTACCATACCCCAGAGGAGCCCACATTCTCACCACCATAGTTATCATCTAATGTACTCAATGTAGTCTCAGACATCTTTCGAAAAAAACCTAATTAACCCTCCAGTATGTTTTTGGGATATGGGAGGAAACTGCAGCAATCAAAGAACATTTTGGGAGAACATACAAACTCAAATAGAGATCGTGTCCTGGCCAAGATATAAACCTGGACACCAAACAGGAACCCAGCACTCCAAGGCCAGAGTGCTTGCCAATTTGTCACAATGCACAATGTAATCTTAGCTAATTACATCATGCAAGCCGCTTTTCCTTTTAACCTGAAATATATACACAGAATTGTTGAGTCATATAAATGTGCTTCCAATAACAGCTGCACCATCCCACATCATTTGTGAATCACTGGTGGTGCTTGGACACCCCATAATATTTTTTTACTGAATGGGCTATATAAGCCACATGGTTTACTGTACTCATCTTGGAAAAAAATATTGAAGTCAGCTTCACAATGAGACATTTCCAGTATCTACAGAACATCATTAGACCATCAACAATTCACAGAGCACTGCACCAACCAGCACTGAAAGTGCGTCCGTATTGATCTGAAATCCAACAAATTAACGTAAACTGCTAGCGAATTTACAGTAAGAGAAAAAAATAACAGAAAAGGGATTTACAAATACATAGTTGGAATTTATCTGAACTCTGCCGAGGAAGCTCGGAATTACACGGATCTCTAAAGATGCTAGGGGTAATATTTGGCTGAGAACCTCTGAATATGGCACATGGCACCAATCTGTATTAAGAAACTGGACTCATCAGAGACCTGGCGTTGTAGAATTTAGCCCCAGGCTATTTTAACTGATATTACCCAGATACATCAGTATCACCTTAAAGAAGTCCCGGACATTCACCAAATCATGGCTCACTATCGGGTAAAGGGAGGGTAGGTTCATGGAGTTGATTTCCTGGCTTTAATTGATTACATTTTCCTGTGCATCAAATACTCTAACATATTTTGTTGGCCATCTGTATGGTGCTCAAATAACTCTCTTGCCTACAAAATCAATATCTCATAAGATATAAAACCAGTAAATTGAAAATTATTAATATAGTGATTGAATATACCCTAGCACATTCTCTCTGGACATAAATCTCAGCATCATACCAAAGGTCAGCCTGGATGCCAGACATGTAGTTTGCTCTGGCAAAATATCACTTATTGAAGCATATGATCTCACAAAGTAGGGAAGTGCCATCTGGTGGAGGACATGATGTTTTGCAGGGGACAGCATGAGACTGAAATTGAGTATTGCAGCTAAAGCTGTTTTTTTATGCTGGAAGGGCGAATTATGTTAAACTTTTGTTGTAAGCAGATCATAGATTTTAAAGCCGGGATGACATTACCTGAGAGCCCCCAAGCTCCATGTATGTTCATGAAACTGCCCTCTGATTTGTATGTATCCTGCCATTACTTTTTTGTATCATTACTATATGTTCTGGATGTACAGTTAGCAATAGGGGCATAAGGAAAATATTTACATGGATCCCTCTATAGATAAACCCTTTTTACTAGAGAGAATTGCAGTTTACAAAAGGGGGCACACACTTTATAAAAAAAAAAAAAAACCCAATAATATGGACGTTTCCACCTACCTTTTGTGCATAGACAATACGGAACTTCTGCTCCATCTTACGCCACTTGCTGTACCAGCTCTCCTCGTCTGTTAGCAGCGGTAAGTACGGGCGTTCAGGAGAGCTGTCCTCACTGCTGCTGCCACCTACACTTTCTCTGTCCTCTTCCTCACTTAGGTAATCATAACTGGTCAGAGAAATGTTAGTTATAGTAAACAATAAAATGTTCATTGCATAAATATCCTAACCTACACCCAATATAATGGATTTTTGGATTTCTACCCCTCACATTGGAGTGGATTTCCAAAACCTAGTACATGGAAATGTGAAACAAAAGCTATTGACAAATATCTGGCTACTAAAAGGTCTCCTTGTAAGCCAACTAAATTGGGAAAGAACAGTGAAAAGATTGTCAGGGGAATATTATGTTACTAAATAAAAAACAATTGGTAGCAAATGTAACAAAAGTTTTTCTTTTAATCATCCTCTGGCTGTTAAAGTCACCTTCTTGGACAGAAACCTTTACCCTTCACAATGCAATTATTAAACTGTTCCCATAAAAGGTTATATCCATCTTGAGCACAAAATAGTTTGTGCAAATGCAGGTATTTATTACCGCTTATATAAAGTGACCAACAGGTCTGGCATAATGCCTAACCAGGTCAATGGCATCTAATCAGAACCTGAACAGGATCCCTATATATCTGGATAGAAAATTACAATAAGGGTAGGGTTGCTGCCCTAAGAAAATGCATCATTACATACCGTTTTGACTTTTTATTTCCCATAAAGAAATAGAATTTTGTATTTGCACTTACCTTTGTGTAAACTTCAAGTATGGAGTGTAGTCTATGACAGCTGAAGTTTTGCCATCAATTCCTTCCCCTTTCAGGCAAAAGCTGCAACAAGACAAATCAAGGGTATCAGACACACACACACACACACAATATATAGGGATTATTTATTTGTTTTTCTATAAGTAGGTAGTTAGCTATATGAATGTTGGCAGGTTGAAGTCAGACTCTGGCTTCATACATGCCTTAGATATTGTAACAACGTGCTCCCCTTCTGCTATAATTCTGTCCACTTGGAAATTTTGAGTTTTCCCACCCAATCCTGTGCTTTTCAGCTTGTAATATGGCAACCAACTGGAAATTACATCACTTCCAGCCATGGAGGACTTCCTGCTAATAACAAATAGGTAAACCAGCCTGTATATTATTATTAATAAACAGGATTTATAGAGCGCCAACATACTACGCAGCACTGTACATTAAATAGATACTACTGATAAGTAATTGTTGTCATCCTAGATTGAATGAAGGTCATGGGATGATCTTACCTGAAATCAATAGCACTGAGGCCTATCAACATCCCAGTGAGAACAGAGGATTCCTCTCGCAGTAGAATAGCACCATCGTCATAAAACCTCCTAAAAAGAAATACAGCAAATGTGTCATTTCCAGAGGTGACAAAGTACAAGTTTAGTTCTCCTGCTGTAACCCTTTTATTTGGTTCCACACCAATGACACATCCAAGCTTGTGGTCATGGATTAATATAGTTATATAGGCGAGACATAAAAGCAACAAATCTATAGGTACCGTAGACAGAAGCTACAACTTTCTTCAAGCTTTATTTTATAAAACAGCTCTATTTAGGCATGAAGCTTTATTGGGATATAAATCTAATTCTATTAAAAAGACCTGTTGCTGGTGTTCATCAGAATTCACAACTGTAAGGAAATAATTTAAGTACTCAGGGCCATTTTGTAGAAGCTTTGACTCTTTCTTAAATTGTTACTAATAATTTCTAGTAAGACTACAAAGCTGTAGGTGACCATAATGCCTTTTTCGCCAGCTCCTATTCACCGGTATGCCATGGTGATCTCATTGGTAATGACACTGGATAATGTGAGAAGGTACCCAAGCTGGTGAATCAGTCATCAGCTCCAAACTGTGCCAAAAAATTCTGCTCAGCATCTAAGAAATCCATTATTCCTTTTTTGCTATTAACAAAAAAAAACCTAGCAGGTACAAACTGTGTGACATTTGGTCTCACCTGGTAGTCCTGGTGTCTCTTAGTGCTGTTACAATGTATTCTGAAAGTCGTTTCTCCATCAGCGCAAGGCGTATCCAGGCCCGACCCTACAATGACAGCACACATTACCACACTGCGTACCTGAAAGTAAGGACTGCAATGTTTCTGCTAATGCGAAAGGAAGAGAATCTGACAAGTAGCATTCTTTTATTGGGTCAACAATTCAAGGTATTGGGACCTAAAACAATCAGGCAACTAGCATTTTCAACAATGGAACCCCCAGAAAATTACAGGTTTCCATAATATTTGTTATGTAATGCTTTTTATGCATTAGTTGGTTGTTTAAATGTGTCCAGCTTTGTTGTAGATTGGTTATAACTAAGAACCTTGATGACTTGTGATGTACACTTTGCTGTTTGATATTTCTGCTTGTTTTTAGCATAATTTATTAAAAACATGATGTTGCTTTTACATCGGTTATATTTCCAAGCATTTGCTTCATCTGTAATGTGACACATGATCACAATGTTACAGAATAACAGGCAGCAATCATCTATATAAGAACCAGAATTCACCTTTGCTCTAGATGTGCTAATGTTCTCCATGTTCTCAATGCTGCTGATACAGTTGTTGGGAACTTTGCTGCAGGCGATACGGATATAGTCCCAGAATCCTCTCTGGCCATCTGTGCTAAACCAGCTCACGTGACCTAAGGGCAACAAAAGAAAAGTGTGTGACATTTGTGTAGCGGACTTCAGAGGCACAAAACATAAAAAAGCAATGGACCATCCAAGAATTAGCAAGAACATATAAAAATTGGTTATTGAAGAAGGTCATGGTTCCAGTTGCTGACATGGAAGATCGCCATCATTATGGATCGAGTCATGTGCCAGTCAGACAGAATAGGTTTTTGGTATGGGTGTACACTGCATATTACATTTACTTTTAAGTGGAATTGCCCTTTAAATCAGTTGCTATACATCCCATTTCTCCCCAATCCCCTCTCACCTTTGAATCGATGACTTAGAATATGTTCCAAAATGGCAGCAAAATTCACAAACTCCTCTGAGGAATCATCAATAGGCTCCGCTGTGTATTTCTCCAAGAGAGTCTTCACTGAAAACCTGGAAGGGGAGAGTACAGAGGTAACTTATGTGTCAGATATGCAGAATGTACAGTTCCAAAGTCTATGTAAGTCTGAAATGAAAGATGCTGTAAGATAATAAAACATTATAATAATATACACATACATCCAAAATATATGTTCTGCACAGTTGATAATGTGATCCAGATTTTATGTCCATGACCCATACACATTACATCCTGGCCTGGGATCTGCCCCAGCCTAAAGAGGTCATCCATGTGCTCTATAGTCCAGCATGCTCTCATGTTAAACAGCAGCAGAGACTTTATTGGCTCTACGTCCTCCCTAACCCTATTCCAAAACAAGTGCTGGGTCCACATTGTTGTGCTTTTGCCCTTGCATGTGCAATTAGATATAAGAGTTGTAAAGTGTACACTGCAAGGTAGCCAGTAGAATGGACAGAAGGAAGATGCCTTGGGGGGGGTACAAGACAGTTGGCTATGATGGATAGAAAGTAGAAATCTGGCCCTGTGCATGAGGCTATCCCTTGTCAATGCACATTAGAGGCAGCCGCCATGGACAGTGCTCCTGCCAGAGGTAAAACTGGTGCATATTGTCAAAGATAAAATCCCTAATATTCACTACTGTGAAATATCAAGGGTGTTTTAAGCTTCCAAAGACCTCCAACTACTCTAGTATACCTGAGGAAAGGATGTCATCAGGTTCCAGCCAATATTACAGGCGAGAGACCAAGGCGGGAAACAAAAAGCACAAAAAGCCACCCCAGACTTGGATAACCTGAGACTGCGCAGCAATTCTAGTTGTCTGGCTGCCTCTGGGATTAATACGATTACCAAGCCATGAATGAGTATGCAGCTGGTAAAGTCATACTTGTTCGGGGCCAGTGACTCCAGGTGACAGGCTTTTGGATGACATCAATGAATATGGCAGACTATTTATTGCCAGGCCTTTTTGAGCAGTGTAATTCCGGCATCTACTATGATGTTTCCAACAACATAAAAGTGTCTAACCACTATGGATTACTCTTAAGGAAACCCCTGATTTAATTCCCATATTACCAGTTTACAGTACATTAGTATGGTGGTCATTGGAAAGAACCTAAGCTTTTGAAGCACAAACTACTCATCGATCAAGGATCCCTAGCAATCTCTAGAGGAAGCCTAGAGTTCCACAGAACCATTGTTGAGAAACACCGCAGCAAATTGCGTTAAAGGAAATGGATGGCAAGTAATACAGACTTATGTGTGAGTGAGAATATCCAGGTCACGGAGGTGTACCAATACTAAATACCCTTTGTATTGCATACTGGAATGGGTGTAGTGTTAAAGCGTAAACCAACTATTTTGCAAGCACCCCCATACCGCTCAGCTTACCATAGAGCATCAGTAAAGAACATCTATATTGTGTTGTGGTCCCCCCATGCAGGTACCTTTTTTAGCTCATTGTATCAAGGTAAAGGACACAAAAATAAATAAGCAATACAATGACCATTAGCTTTTCAAAATGCCCTATTCCACTTTAATGCAACTTTACTCAAATATTTTTGCAAGGTTGGTAAAATAAAGTGCAAAAGAAGAGCTAAAACATTTTAGTATTAAATTCTGCTTGAGGTTTACAACAGTGCTGATTGCTTTGCTTTTGAAGAACTGATGTGTGGTGTAGAAGAATGATCAGACAATATAAGCCCTGTAACTCCTATGCAGCATTAACAAATTAGTTATTTTGGGTATGTGAGCATCACCAGGGTGGACCTAAAGCAGCATTTTCTCCAAGGAAGTATGTCGTGCCTTATATTACTTGTTTTGATGAACCCATAGCTTTATGTCAAAATCTGACCACAGGTCCATTTCAAGAGAACTCAACATTAAAATGATAAAACGACCATGATCTACTGTTCCTTCAAGTATACCTATAATGACATCAATGAATGGATTTCAACTAGATTCTTCCTTTCTTTTACTAGAAATGAAAGGTTAGCTGCAATGCCATTGGTTGTCATGAATGTCTATATTGTCATATAACAGAGACATAATACCTACAAATGAAAGATGACACTTCAATTCTCTGCTCATTCATCTAGGCGCTTTGAACAAGACAAGGAACCAGCTGTGAAGTGCTTAAAACCTACAGCAACCAATCACATTTCTTTTTTTCTGATCAGCAAAAGGAATATTTTTACACATTGACACGATTGTTATGTTATGATATCCTGTGATAAAACACTTGTCAAGCTGTAGCTTATAAGTAGAAGTAGCATTGTATGAAACAAACCCATTAAAGAACTGTAAGTCTACTTCTGTAACATGACATATTATGAGTAGAATTTATAATGATTATCATCTGAATCTGAAGCCAACCCCTAAAAAGTCAATGTAAAATAAGGAACATTTAGATTTTCCAGAACCAATAAATAGGCTTTTGGCTTTGTCTATGTTCACGTATTCATGGAACTCCCCCATGTCCTTTGATACCCTTGTAATTTCCACTTTGATGTATATCAAACATCTATTCCCACTCGGCCTATGGCTTTATGGCTGTGACGTCACTTCCTTTTCCCATCACCAACAGAATTCCTATGAAGAGGCATCCTCCACCCCCATCAAGAATGCCTGGTTGGTCCCTCCATATACCACCAATAACCTATTCTACCCAGGAATCTTTTAGGTCACAGCGCACTTTTAGGTCACAATCTTGGCATCACCTTTTCGCTTGTCCGGTCCTCACCATTACACTCCTATTCAATGACCAATGCTCTATACCATAGAAGTACCCCTAACAACCAACCAGTGGTCAGATCATCGAATAATTCATTCAGATTGCTGGGGGTTACTTCTCAGGGTGACGACCTCCTTCCTTGTAAATGAGACTACAAGTTTTACTGATAACTAATTACAGTTATGCATTTACTTCATTGTCAGCCGTACATTACTTTTTTATTCCAAAAGCCATTCAATTTTTCTCCTGAACAGCATATTTCCTACAGAAGACCTCATTGTCCACCCATTTCTAAAATTCAGACCTTTCAAGCCATCCATCCCTACAAAGACACACCAAATCCCCCATCTCTTACCTGCAGACAGTGAGCAAATTTTTCCTTTCCACAGCAATGTTCCTTGAGGAAGCCTTCTTAGATGGCAAGCCTAAAGCCATGGCCGACTGGATGAAGCTTGGTTCCATAAAAACTGTCCTGATCCTACAAAGGATTGCCCACCTCCACCAGCAGGCCTGCAGGCTTCTCTCCGCCAGCCAGGACCCCTCCCCACCTCCTCCTGCAGGCCTGTGGCTCTATGGGCCCTCCTATGGGCTATCAGGATGGATGGATGGATGGAGAGCAGGAGGGGTGGACAGGAGAGGCTGAGCTCTCCTTGGTGCTGAAGCTGAGACACGGCCAGTGACGTCAGCAAGCCTGTGAAAGAGCATGGAAGGGAATATAGAGGAGGAGGGAGGAAAGGAGGGAGGAGAGAGCGCTCAGGTTAGTGATGGAGTCACGTGAAAGAACACACAAAAACCTTACAATGGGCACAGCAATCAAAGGGATAAGGAATTATATTTAGATAGCATCACCGCAGAATCAACACAGAATCCCTACACATTACTGTATATTTGTATAAAATTATTTTATATATTTATATAATAAAAATATTGAGAAATGATTAAATTGATGCTTAGGAAAATTTCTCAAGGAAAATAGAAATGTAAACCTAAAATCATTTATTGAGATTAATGTTGGCCAAGCGCCGGTCAATAAGGTGCATAGCCAGGAAAACAAGCAATATCTTCCAAATATCCCCCAGATCAGCCTCCCCTCTTTGCCCAGCAATAGTGTTCCTTCTGCAATAAGGACCTACCTCTTTGAAATGAATGATTATATTTATTCTATAAAGTATGCACCATTGCATACATGGCAAGGATATGATCATTTGCAGACCATCTGTACAGAAAGCAGATTGGGAAGACAAGCAGCTTTTATGCAGTTCAAAGAGCACAATTTTATCATGTTCTTTACTTATAATTTCATATAACTGTTCATGTATTGCTTTGATGTGACAAACATTCCAGTATTAATTCCTTAAGCATGTGTCACAATCATTCGCCAACTGTACATATGCTATGATAAAATCCTCGGATGAATAAATCCACCAGGAAGATGATTTGATCCAACTGGGAATCCGCATTCATTGTTATCACAAGTTTCATGAATGATTATAGAACAATGAGTCAGGCATCTTTTGTTCCTTTTAAACAACATTAATCTAGCATGTGTACAAAGCTTTATATTAATAATGATCAGAGGGGGGGAAAGGTACAGGGACGGAATTCATGATCACTGTTCATTTATTATATCAAACATCGATTGGGAATGCCCTGTTTTCCAATAGATTTACAATTGGATTGGATGTTTAGATTGAATATAATGTCAAATTCATTAGAAGTATTGACCGGCGTTCTTCCAGCAAAAAGTAACAAATACAACGAATCATGAATTCAGTAAATAAAAATATGATCAGTTGCTAAGACGTTTACATTTCACCATTGTATTTGATTGTTTTGGTTTGATATTTGAGTGGGGTTATAATGGAGGTTTATATGAAATATAGGACGTTTATGATATAAAGTATATGCACGTATTTATTTATTTTTGTATGAGGTTTGGGGGGCGTTAAAACAAAACCTAATAGCGGTAAAAACTTTTATCTCCCCACTTGACCCCATTCATCTTCATTAAATCCTATTTTAGGTGCTGCAGAAGGAGAGCCATTATGCCCACCACCCGATGAAAGTCTTCAGCATTCAGAACTTTTAGGAGTGTCAGATACAATGTGGTCCCATCCTCTGACCTCCATACATTACAGACCACAGATCAGGGAATGAAGCCACAGCACTCAGGGGAGGACATAGACATCTGACATTCTTAAAAGTGTTCAGTACTGAGGATTCACACTTCTCGATCACTATAAACTTCATATAAACATTAACAAAATCAGTTTTTAATATTGTTTACATTGCAGTTTGCAGTAACCTAATGCTGGGTGTTCCTGCTGTTCTTACACTTCTTGTTTTAAGGTGACAACTCTGCCCCTATTGTGCTCCCTGTTGTCACCCTAAGGGTCTAAACAGCAGGAACACCAGGTAATATTTTAATAAAACCTGCAGATGACCCAGGCTTCTGATGGGCCCTACAAATGGAAAAGCTTCAGCAAGCTATTGGGGACACCCCTACCATCCTTTATTTAAATGATGCCCTTTAAATATCACTTTGGTTTTATGTTTTCCTAAAAGGACATCACCCTTGCCAGCCAATCATATTTTGGATTACTTAAATGTAGTTTCTGACTGGTTGCTTTTTTTTAAATGTATTTGCATGACGTTCAAAATAAACTCAGAAGTACATGACACTGAACAAAGAGTCTATATGTACAAGCCGTGTATTGCATCTTCTTCTGATAATACCTTCGCTGTCAAAAATTTAAAAAGGGAACACCCAGCGTGAACAAGCTGGTGTACAGCGATAATAGTTGAGGCACAAAATTGTCCAGCGTCCAATCAGAATGGCCGTGCTGGATTTAAAGTAGTCAGGAACATGGTATATCTGGGGAGAAAAAAAAGCAGTCATATAGAGATCTGTACAGCATAATATAAAATATTTCTAATTTTGGGCACTGGTGTAGTTTATGAATACCAAAGGTGTCTTCTTTTATTATCTTTTGTTGCTTCTCAATGCTCCCAATTTCCTGCAGCATGTTATACGTACTTCATGTAAAGGGGTCAGCCTGCAAGAACAGAATGGGGTGAAAAGGAAGTGTTTTTATGTAACTGTGGGGCTTCCACAGACACAGGCTAAGGATAGTTACTGAGAATTATGTACTGTATACAGAACTGAGAATTGACAGGAAGAGGAAAATCCAGGGAGATGTGTACATTATATAGGGTGACAGAATAAATGGGTGGGGGGGGGGGTAACGTTTGGGGTGCATTACTATGGCTGTTCTAGTATATATGAACTCCAGTGATGGGTGCATAGCATTTCCAGATGACTACAATAGTGCAATCATTATTGGCACTTGTAGTTACAGCATGCGTGACAACGCAGGACAGCATTGGAAGAGAGAAACAGGGTGTTGTCACCCTTTAACAGGAAGTGCCTAATCAAAGACCCTCATGGCAAATTAATAATGACTCAGGATTCAGCTTAGACAATTTCTGCCTGGCTGTTGTGGTTTTAGAGTTTCCATTCGATCATTTATTGTGCCTGTGTTCAGCAATGGTGACAGGCCGATGGGGAGGGGCACAACATTGAGGAGGCAGAAAGAGCTTAGTCACTTTAACAGCTCTGGATCCCCAGCTTCCAATATATCAGCGGCTGACAGACACACGCAGCCAGCTTAAATAGCGTCACATAGAAAGGAGGAGGCATCTACAGAGATCATACACAGAGTATAATAATGTGCCGTGCAATGCCAGGGGCAATTAGTGATGTGGAAAGTATTCAATGAGTAGTGGGTACCCTAATAATGATCACTAATGCTCCCCCTCCTGTGACAAGCCAGGGCAAACTATATGATGAGTTAATATGCCCCAATAGCCACTATGCCTTCCCAAGGTAAAAATGTCAAGGTTAGCAAGACAAAAAGATTTAAATGATTTCTGCTATCCCTAAAATAGGTGGTGTCGTGATTCTTCATCATACTATAATTCAGCCAGGCTCTGCCTCCATAAAAGTGGCAACACTGCTCCGATTTCCGGAACAGCATTGTTGCCACTCCATTACAGGAATCTGAATCAGGAGGCAGGAACAAGAGGTATTTGTTGGAATTTGAAGTGGACTAAAAGTAAACTTTAAGCTCCGATGTCCTGTAGCACATTTTTTATGGGACGTCATAGTTCTACTTTTAGGCCATTTGAGCCCTAATATCTAACATTCTGCGGCTGGAGTTTTAAAGTACTTGATTACTTTGTATGTATGTTGGATGAATCTTAGACTGATCAGATGGTTTTCTGATTATGCCAACATAGACCACAGTGCATTACAAAAAACGGAGAACATCCTAACCCCAAATGAGCCTAAAATTAGCTGCCCCACTACAGTCATACTATGAGCCAGTTGGATGCAGGTCATTTCTGTCCTTTCATTCTAAAAAAAATGCTAGATGCCAGGCTGCCATGCTGAGTCCCCTGCAGTCCTTGTAAAGGGTACAATGGCATCTCTGTTGTCAAGACCGGTTAACTTTAATCCTGGTTAAAGATACCAGGCAGCAGTCCAACATATCCTCTATAAAAATATTCTGTATGCTTTTTGTCACATTTAGTACTCTTAAAATCACTTGGGTACATATAATCCTAGTAAAATGTTCTGCAATTCTAAACTATAGGTCGAGGTAGAGAGTCTCTTCACACCATGAAATTCTAAGCTTCTGTTTCCATGATAAGTTCCTTGAAACAGGTCACACTGATGTCCTATGGGGCAACTCATACCGGCGACCGTCACTATGACAGTCCTATGAGAATTCAGAAAAGTGCGTCTTCCTCTGGACTGCCGTGTGTTACTATAAAATGAATACGTGTCTAGGAGATCATTGTGCTATCTGCATCAGAGAATACATCACATTGGTAATTAATAAATATGTTTCGATATGTTAACAGATGTTGACCAAGAACAGTGAACTTGGCAACGGTGAAGATGGATTGCTGCGGTGCAAAGCTTGCCACAACCTTGGATATGAGAATGTGTGCATGTACTGGAGGATTCTGGTGAGTTCATAGATTGATGGATATATGGCGATGAGAATCAGGAGTACACCTAGCTAAAGTCCACTGAACTTAAATTGGTTGCTTGTTGAGATTTCAATGCCCATTATGGTCTGGATCTCATCGACTGAGACTCACTGGTCCTAGGTCCATATCTCAGCTAGGACACCATCTCCCACATCCATTTGAAGTCTCCTAAAAAAATTTCCTTAGCCTATGCTAGGGATATTAGACTATGCGTATGGTAGGGCCATTAGATTGTGAGATCCTCTGAGGGACGGGTATTGACTTTGAGCTCATCCACTGAAACAGGTATAATCTCATCCTCTCTTTATGACATTTTTATTAACATTACAAGGAATGAAGCAGACAAGTCTTGTACAGACTCCTAATAGAGATAGCTCTAAATGATTAGTGATCATTTAAGGCAGCCATTCTTTGAAACCTTGGGGTTTCTCCAGAAGTTGCTATAACTTCTACAAACCATGGCTGATTGACCTCCATTTGATGATGAGGGCATAGTCCTGGGGCCACTACCACTTGGTAGTGCCAGCTGCATGTTGTGATGTTTTTAATAATCTATATAAGGTGATATATATAAGGTGGCCACTATTGTATGGGGACATTCTTTCCACGGACCACTAATGTAGGAGGATTTTCCTACTGACCTCCTTATTGGTTTAGCGGGGGTTCATCAGGACCTGAACATTTTTTCAAGGGTTCCATGAGACCTGAATATTATTCCAAGGGTTCCTCAGGGGTAAAAAGAGAAAGGCTGATTTAAGGTAAGAGAAATCAGTCATGTATCTGGTTACGACCATTCACCTATTGACCAGCCCCATTCTCTGCCCTGTTGATGCCAAACCCTCCTTACTCTGACCACCTAAAGCAGGGAGACCTTCTCTAGAACTAGAATTCACAATCAATATTTTCTCAAACATTACCCAATTTCTAATATTTGCATTAGATGCAATGATTATGTCAAATCGAATATTGAATCTAAGAATTGTCAACCACTACAAATAGCTATTTGTATTGAACAGACAGGCTGCCCAGCATATAAAAATAGATGGTTCTTGGCTTTAAGCTGCGTACACACGTGCAATAATTATCATTGGAAACGAACGACTAACGACCCTTCGTCCGATAATCGTTAACAAAAAAAGTGCACAACAACGCCGATGAACGAGGATTGTTGCAGGAAATGAACGACCGTCCCGGCGGATCTGATTGGGCAATGTTTGTTCGCTATTTATTGTGTGTACGGTCGTTCAGTGATCGTGGCTGGTTCTGCAGTACACTTGACCAGGGTACAGCATAAGAAACCTCACTGCGGCCACCAATACAAAAACCCGCCCCCCAAAAACCCCTTCACTTATAAATAAAAGAAAAACAATACACAATACTTTGGAATAAATTGGTCACAGCAGCCCCTTTTATTAATACAAATAACAGCTTTATTATGACGGTATTAACTTAACAATCTCTATAGGTCCATGAAAGTCACCACCCCACTTTTTCCCACTGTACCCGATCTACCACCAGGCCCCCAGGCGCCCTACCCCGCCTCAGGGACAGTTAGCAGATCTTTTTACACTCCAACTCCGCCTCCACAACAACCAAGTGTCATGCAAGGCCCACCTTACTGACCAAAAAGAGAACCAACATTTTCTGTCCCCCATTTTATTTAAATTTACAATTACCCCCCTTTAACTTTCAAGAACCCAAACAACCACCAAAACCGCTCGGCTGCTGCGACAATATCCCTCCCCATATTGCCACAAGGGAGGGTGGGTACGCAGTCACCAGGAAAATTTTTCAGTGCTGCCCCCCATCTCCAAAAGCCATCTTTTAAACCCCTTATCTTCACCTCCCCTTTTTCTTTCCCCACCAATGCAATCCTCCCAAACCTTCCCGCATTTTTCTTATCCCCACCTTTTTTTTTTTTTTTTTTTAACTTTTGACCCCTTTACCAACCTTCCTCCACGTGCCCTCTGCCACGAGGCACCTTGCAGCCTCATGCTTCCATTCACTTCCTTACATGAACTTTTAACCCCCCAAACATGTTTGATTGTCTATGCCCCCCCTGTCATGAAGCCTTTCGCCAATTTTTTTTTTTTTGCTTCAGGCCTGCTTTCTCCTGTACGTGTTACTCCCTCCGTTCAAACAATGGTATCTAGCGTGTGTACACTATTGGTGGATTATATTTGAACGATCGTATCTTTACAGCATGCACAATATGATCGTACAAAATAATCTTGCATAATCGTTAGTCAATTGTTTTTAACAATTATTGCACGTGTGTACCTAGCTTAAGTGTCTGATAGATATAACAATTTGATGGGACAATCATCAAACAGCATTTACTAATAAATGAACCACCCGACGAATCAGCCAAGCCAACAATAATATTTTGGTCATCAATAGACCCTGGTGGGTTGAATCCCCCTGGCTTGATATACAAATGGAATGAGAACATTGACACCAAGTTTTTTCACAAATCCAGACTGAAACCAATGAGATTCACCTAATCCTTCCCCTGCTATTTAATTTATAATATCAGCGGATAAACAGTGTTTTATATCGTGTCACGGTTAAATAGATTATCCAGAAAGTGATCTGGCTTGTAGAGGGTCCGCCTGTGGGGTGTACAGAGTGTGCGCAGGTGAGTGCAGACAATACCCAGATCTATAATTCATGGATTGTTTTAGAAGAGACAGATCCTAAATGTTGAAGGTTCAGCTCTATTTCATGGCAAGATGGAATGAGCAAAACAGCAAAGAGAAGTATGATGACCAGAAGGCGGATAGCACCAACCATGCATCTCTGGAGCCAGGATAACAGTTTATTGCTGATTCTTTTTGTAGCAATGCAGAACATTTTTAAAGGAGATGAAAATCTATAATGAATGACATTTAGCTTCTACAACATTAATAATTCTATTATTGCCTTCAGATCTCCTGCTTTTTGCAGCTACATCCCATCTACACGCACTTCAGAAATGAATAAATGGCATTGATCAGAACAGGTTTCCTGATGGTGACAACATTGGACCATGCCGGTGTAATGTGTGATGAAATGACTACTTGTGGTCTCCATCTGAAGCCTGTATGACAGGGTGACAATGCAAGAGAACAGTTGGAGAGTTGCCACCCTACAACAAGGTCTAGTACCTGAACAAGGACCTTCATGGCAGGATCGCCAGGTATTTCAAATGTTGTAAAAAATCTGACAATAACATGTAAAAGATGTTATGATATTTAAGAGATTGGGTTTACTGTAAATATGGCTGTAGGTAGTAGGGAGGAATGCAAGGTGTGCCAAGAATCCCTATTTTTTTTCCAGGAGGTTTGAAGCAAAAAATACATTTTCAGCATGCTTCTGTGATTCTTATTATAGATTTATCCACATGGAATAGTTGGTTGTTGCCAATGATTTCCCCACCCACTAATAACCGTGAAAGCCAAATTTGTTTTATTGATAATCTAGGTGCAGATTGATCCTCTATACATAAGATACATCATCCATAAAGTGCACAACATTCTTTGTACTTGTTGTTACGAATTTCAACTTTAAACTGTACCAGTACTACTTTTATACAGCTTTGTAATAGTCAGCGTATAGGTAAAATCTCCCTATAACAAGTTGTTATGGAACAGAGAAATGGTTAGAAAGATACAGAAAGCAAGAGTGTGCACAAAAGATGAGATGATGAGAATGAGAGTGTGCAAGCCAAACAGAGTGTGCAAGTGAAAGAAAAGAAGAGCATGCAACAGAAAAAGCAAATGTTCAAGAGAAGGACAGCAGGTGAATAAAGGAAGGAACAAGAGAGAAAGCACAAAAAATAGAGAGAAAGTGTGCATACATTGAGCAAAGTTGTAAGAGAGAGGAAAAGCAAAAAAATAAAAAAATAAAAAAAAAAGAATAAACAAGTTTGCAAACAAGAGTGGGTGTGCAAAAGTGGGGGGAGAAAGCGTGCAAGAAAGAAATAGAAAAAAATACAATATAATAAAAAAAGAGAGAAAGTGCACAAGCAGAAGCAAGAAAAAAAAAAAAAAAAAAGATCAAGAGAAAACGCGCCGGAGAGAGGAGGCACAAGTGTTCAAAAAAGAGAGAAAGCGCAAAAACAAACAAAAAAAAATAAGCAAATATAGGAGGAGGAAAAAAATAGGAAAGTGGCAGGCACATACAAATCAATGGTAGATTTTGTTATATAATATTGGGTATATTGGATTGGGGTTGGGATGCAGAGTATGAAGTAACAGAGAGAATTGGGGGAACAACGCTTATTGGAGGAGGGTGGAGAGGTGGAGGTTGAGGGAGCAGAGTGTAGGTGAAGATAAGCGTCAGTTCTGGCAGAGATAGGAGGCTGAGTGACTTTGGTGACTCAGTACTTTTTTGGAAGGAGCAGTTGGTCTCAGGAGAACGAGACCCAACGCTGGAGAGGCGCCCTGACGCTGGTCACCAAGGTAGGCTGCAATGGGTTATGGGCTATGAAAAAGACAATAGTAAAAAATATGCAGCTGTTAGAGTAAAGGAATGGTTACATCTTAATAATTTTGACTGAGATCTTTGCATACCAATGATTATTACAGTTATTGGTAAAGTACTTGGTTTCCATAGGTTATGGCTGATTCGGACACAAAAGGTTTATGTCTGTGACACAAGGGCATGGTGTATTGGAGCATCCACGTATATAGAGGTTGCTTTTAGTTTTGTATCATTCGTTGAATGTATTTTTAACAACACCTTACTTTTAATTTATCAGGCGATGCCAGGTGGGTACACATAGTGTTACAAAGTATTCCATTTGCCAATCTGACCTCCTTGGAACCTATCTGACCTCACATATTAATTAATATAAGAATAGGACTGGTTATCCCTAATGCCGGGTGCCTTGGTTTACTGGATGTTGGTGCCAACTCTTGTCTTGGCAAGGAGACGTGTTATCTGCATTAACTCATGCCAACTAATCCAGGATCATCTGTCATTGTTATATTCTAAAAATTAATTGGCTGTCTATTATACATCAATGTTCTGTGGGGTACAATACTAAATAAATCTATATGTTAAAATATATTTTTATTAAAATTGAGTCATTTGGGCCCATTCAGAGCAACCTCATTTTGAGTGTTGCATTAATGCAGTTTTAACCAATTTTAGAACATGGTACAGAACACCACATGTTGCCAATGAGGTATGTTGGCTTTTTGCATTGGCATGCCATTCAAAATGATTGGCACCACAAAGCACTAATATGCATTAACATGCATTGTGGGTATGCCCACAACACCATAATGCATCACATTGCAAAGCTGTGTTTCAGCCCGATTTCAGTTTCCCACCATTGTTGCATACCTAATAGACATCATGACATGTATAATGAATATCAATGTGTTTGCCATATTTCAGATAGAGTCAGAGAGCAATTCTGCTGCATTGTGGGATCACAAAAGATTACCCGTTACCATGTTCAACTTATTTAGCTTTGCCCATATGGAGCCATTTGTTGCAATGATTAATGGTCACTTTTTATCATTTGTTAAATTCCCTGCAAAAATGTAGCTTTGCTGTGTATGTTCTGTAAAACAAAGTTTAAATTGTTCCATAACTTTTATGCACAGACTTTTTTAAAGTGCACTTGTGACAACAGTCTGTCCCTTTTTATATTTTACACACAAGTCAAATTTACTGTATCATTTAAAGTGTGACAATGCCACTATATAGTGAATCAAGGCGGTAGGGTCTTGTAAAAAATTACAAATAGGCTGTTATATATATGGAAAACTATGTATCACACAATAGCCAATCACAAATCATCTTTCATTGCTCAGACCATGGGTTAGGTGGAATGTAGTTTCTATGGGTTACTACACACTCCTATCACACTCTTTGTCCTGTCCTATTATTACACAAGGCTGTACATTTTGCCGCTAAAATTTGAATAATGCCGTTAGACAGACATTGGTCGTCTTGCTGCATCCAGCTCGGTACCACCCAATACTGCTGATATGGTGATTTTACACAGTTTGCCTCATATCAGCTCTGCAGAAAACACAGCAAGCTTATGTTGTAACAAACAAGATTGTTTGTCAGTTTGTAAAGGCTGCAGAAAATGGTGGAAGCATCATATCATATATTCAATATGCAATGCAATATTTTTATCACTGTGCAATTTTTATATATATATATATATATATATATATATATATATATATATATATATATATATATATATATTCAGCGGACATATATTAAGCTTCCTAACATATTGCACATTAATAAATAGAGCAACAAGAATAATAAGTGGCAATTGGACCCCAATTCTATATTTAATTGTACAAAAGCAGCAGCGTGATGATGTTGAGCCACGATTTCAACTTTGGACATTGCAAACCTCAATTACAAGTCACTCTGTGTCTGTTAAAACTTTTATATATCATGGCTAAAGCAATATAAAGCAAAATTTGGGTTTGGCTAAAATGGGAAATATCTAGATCCTCGGTCAGGTCTATATTGATGTATCTGTCCTTGTTGAATTAATTCAATGAACCGCATATGTTGGACTGCACAATCACCTTTAGATCTAACTAAAATTTCATTTTCACTTATCACTTATTATGATTATTGGATAATCAGATTTTTTATGCATGGTGAACCCTTACTTCCCATGTTGTTGCTGGAATAAAAAGCAAAGGGAAAATACTTCCAATAAAGACTTCGACAGCAAAATATTTTCTTTTTTTTAGTAAACCATTAAGTTTAGACCCTTTGTCAGAATAAACTTTTTCCCCTAATTATATACGCATTGGAAAATTCCACTTTCTTCCACCCCAATCTGTTAAAACGTTTACCCTTTTTTTCTCTCTCCACAAAAAAAGAATTTGGTTTAAAACCATCCAGTAGGAACGAAGTTGAGTTCACTTCCTATTTCTTATGCAGAAATTTTAGCAGACCAATTCTTGTAGGTTAACAAAAGCCAATGTTCACCAAAAACATCATTATGTGTTCTACTTGAACTGATCGGGCAAACCAAACTCAGGCAGATTCACCCAATATTACAATCTAGTGCAGGGGTGCCCACACTTTTTGGCTTGCAAGCTACTTAAAATGATCAAGTGAAAATGATCTACTAACAATAGAAAGTTGGATTTAATAACTCCTGTGTGCGGTAGAGTTTATTTTGAAAGGCAAGGCACCGCAATCTACTCGCGCTGCCTTTGCGATCTACCGGTAGATCCACCTGTTGGCGCACCCCTGATCTAGTGCCACTTGTTCATCATATATACCCCGGCCTATGAATCGTCCATTCAAAACTACTAGCAAACTAAATGCTATATAAGTATAATGAACAGAGCAACTGAAGCTTTAATAATACATGAACATAGCAAAGCGCAATGAAATACATTGATCTGACTGTCAGATGCAATACATGCGTCTTTTAAAGAAATGACATACTACTTCAATAATGACATAGCGCACATTGTAGGGGTAAAACAAAAATGTGTGAAAGTGTGTGTACATAAAGAATGCAGACATAACTCTATAAAATTACATTTCTACAGCATAGGATCCAAATAATAAGGACTTAAAGTGGACCTATCACTAGGAGATGATGTGAGCTGCCATTGGTGAGCTCATTGTACAGAACTGCCTGGATACAAATCTGAGGTTTGGGTTTCAGTAGATACAGTCACAAAACAAGCTTGGGACAAATTTCTGAGCACCTGATCGGTATACTCATTCTGAGTCAGGGATTTTAAAGGAAATAAAGGCAGAGGAGCAGAACACCAATCAGACAAGATGGATATTATAGGTCACCAATGGCTGCTTCCATAATCAGTCAGTGATAGGCGCACTTCAATGATGAAGAGGGACCAAGGGGTATTTGTAGAAAGCAAACAATTATTATGCTGATAAAATACACTGCAGAATAATCTCTGCCAAAGGATTTGTAACTCAATGCCTACTTGTACAACTATTATATTACTATGCCTGCTTGGAGTTCAGCCTAGTTCTAACCATAAGTATGTGGGTCTACAATACCATCGTGCAGAATACATAAACACAGACTTAACCTGTAGAGGTTTGGTAGAACACCATTCTGCTCTATTGGTTAGATTCTCACCCCATTTTTTAAAAAGGTCTGGGGTTTCTATAAATACACCGAGCACCAGAGACGAGAGGCAGTGGTGGGGCAAGGTCCTCCTCAACTTGGTCCTCAAAAAAGGGCAAAAGAAGGAAAGCAATGAATGCATAAACCTTATAAGATTTTCTTATATAAAAATGATCTTAATATCAATGTCTAGATAACTAGTGTCCCTACAAAATCAAGATTTGGAGGTCAGAAAGTGCACATTCTCCACCAGAATTGTGTGCATTTATTTATGATCAGAAGGTCTTAAAACAAAGATGGCTATGGGTAACTATGTATTTATTGGGTAAATTGTCTTGGTTATGGAGCACAGGCCTGTGCATTATGAGTACGGGGCCATTGCTTATTAATTACTATAAAGGTCATCATACATCAACATGTTTAAAACAGGTCTTGGCTTTTTATACGTTGATGCTTGTGCCATCTTAAACTCCTTGAAGGTTCTTACCTATTTGGTGAGCCCAAAGAGAGTACAAGCCAATAGAATAGCACTGGTGTTCTCTTTATTACAGCAATAAATAAGATTTCAGATTAAATCAATGCAAGACTATCAGGACAAAGTGATGGACCTTGATGAATTGGTTGTGATGGCTTCATGAGAAGACTAATCATAAAGGGTTGATAGGAGATAACAGTGGATGTGTGGAAGTCTTGAATCACCGATGTCTGTAGTCTCTATTTTTTTTAGGGCAACATTTTTACTATTTACATATTTATATGTTCTTGTGTCTTTGCATTTTGATGCATGAATACATATTCCATATGCAAAATATGCAGGGCCCGTCTATATAAAATAAAAGGCCTGGGTTCCTAAATTTATTTCAAGCTATACAATAATAAAATGAATACACACGAAGATCTATGTGGTCTGGTTATTTTTAGTTTCAGTGTATTGAAGTTTACAATGTGTGTGTATGAAAAAATAGACCATGGCAAGGTAGTAGTTCTTTGGCTTCGTTTATATGTCTGTGCATGGTCTGTTTGATAAGCTGATATCATTCTGCAATATACTTGGGTTGTTTTAGCAAAGCTGAAGCATAGGCGAAGCTACTGCTCGCAACAACTAATTTTTTTATATAAGTCCTCCTTATTGTCCTATTTATGTGAATGGTGATAGTGCTGTTGAATAAAGGATGGCAAAGATGATGTATTTGCTTTTGAGAATTTGGGTGTGGTGGGGATTCCTCTTCTGGTCTTATCTTGGCTCTCACGTAGTTGGGAGTTCCCTCTCGCTACATCATCTTATCAAACAACATACAGAGAGGTCTGGGAAAAGGAGATCCAGTCAACAACATGCAATACATGTTTGTATGGTTGTGCAGAATCTAAAAGTGTATATAGACGCCACAGTACCTTTTTTTATAAAACAGTAAAGTTTAAGGCTGGGCTAAAGAAACAAAAAACTTTCAGAACATCACTACAATGTATAAACAATGCACATATCCCTATCTGTTATCCATTCTTTACCAGAAGTCTCGTACACACCTAATTTCCTGATCTCTCAACACCCTTCTGCACTGTATTTCCAAGCAGTGTTGTCTCCCCTACTGAACAATACAGAACACCCCCTCTTCTCCTGATCCCCATAAAATAAGGGGGCTTCTGTAGCCCAGCAGAGTAGAAGTAGGCTGGACTTACAACACTGCTTGGAGTTTTAATGCGGTGTTGTCAACAAACTACAGAAACTTAGGATCTTCTAGCAGTCCAGCAGTTGTTTTCTTGTACTTGCAGTGTAAAAAGATGCAGGTTTCTTTTATTCATGCCCAGACAAACTATTAAGACCATGGTATCTAAATTACACTATTTGTAGGTATTCATCTTAGATTTACAGTCAATAGGTTATCATTTAGGTTCTAAAGATTGGCTATCTTACAGGGAGGAAAAATTGTAATACTCAAGGAGTTGTTACTTTGGGGGTAAGATAGCAGCAGCTGAATAGTTCTGTCTTGCCTACTTACTGACCATTGGTTTATATTTTCTCCCTTTACAGGAATAAGCCCTTGTGTTATGTTCATCCCTCTCTGGGCAGTAGAACAGTCGGGGAAATAACCAGCAGACATGGCGTCTGATGTAAGTAAAAACTGATAAGGTATAAAACTGTGCAAGTGACAAGTGCATTAGTTTGCTGGTCATAGGAAACATAGGGGGTCCCTTGCTGCTTATGGTGCCACTTAAAGTCAATCTGTGGTTTGTCCATGCATTAGGTTGACTTTACTTCAGCACATACTTTGCTCTCCCATAGGGTTGCACATGCAGTCTATGACATGTTGGTGTGACAGATTGGCCCCGTACTGTCACATTCTCCTCCATACCTGGAAGTATTGGGTATGTTCTTTGGTTTCCAGAGCTGAACATGGGATAATAGGGGTTAAAGCAAATATTTACTTTGATCTGAAAGGACAGAGAACCGATATGCTTTAAAGATCTCTATTTTCTCTTTCCATAGTATGCTTAATAAAATTACAAATTTGGATGACATTAAAGGAAAGCCACTCATGCGAGCAATATGGAAGTTGTCATTGCGGACTTATTTCTCAAAATGTCTTAGTAGGTCAGAAACCATTTAGTCTATAGATTTCCCTACATAAAATCAGGTTTTAATAATATACATTTTTCTATTCTGAGTAGTGCAAATCAAGATTTATTTACTAAGGGAGGTCTAGTAGATAGATCTGCACTTAACCCTAGGAATCACCGAGACAAGAATTCCATCCAAGTATGGTATGAAAATCCAAGTATGAAAATAGGGGTATGACATCAGATCGGTAGATGTAAAATAATTGCATCATTTTACAACTTCTGCCATTTTCATTTACAGTTCGATTTTGATAAAGATTTGGAAGGTGCTCTCGGAAGTTATGATGATGCCGATGAAACCATAGCCAGTGATGACCGTAAGTAACAGGGAAATGTGTATTCATAAATGTAATAGTAATAAAACAAATCTGTGATGGAACTGTCCACCCATTTTATGGTGGACTTTACACAACCAAAAATTTGGGTAAATTCTTGAAAGCTTCACCCCATGCACAGGCCATAATATGGTATAGTCTCTGCTTTGTATAGGACAGACCAATCAGGAGGAGAAGAGGAGGTCCAAACTGTACAAAATTCTTAGGTGAGTCTGCATGCCATCCTAAACATTTTAATATATCTGTCTGGACTGAGTGCCATATCTGAAGTTTGCAAAGCATTTTACAGGCCCTGTCGGAAACTCATACAGACCAACTGTGCCATGTTACTAACGTAGGAACTGCAACAGACTGGGAAAAAAAATAGATACTCAGCCCTAAAAATTAAACAAATTGGCATATACTTTCCATGGTGGAATGCACCAACAGATCATTCAGATGTCAAGACTTTTCTATCACATTGCTGAAAACCTGATATTAGAGAACAGTTAACGTCTTCTATTCATTATATTTTCTTCTGCGATTACAAGTGGTCTGGTCTTGTGTCTTAAGATCCCAAGCTGATGAACTAAAACTAGGGCTGGTGGTATTTTAATTGCCATTGGTGAATATCTTTATATTTTTCCTGCTCAGTGACACAAAATAATAATATTAAAGGAGTCAGTTGACAAATTGCAGAAGGATGTCATTAATGGAGCCTACTAAGTTCTTGCTTAACAGGTATACCTAAACTTTATTAGGGTGACTGGCAGGAGTGGGACTTAATACCAGTTCTCCATAGCAGTGATTATGGTATTTGTTGTCCCATCAGGCCCCATGCAATGGCAACCTCAACTGAGGGGACCATTTACAAATATGTATATCCCAATGTCTTTTTGCTCCTGGTAACCAATGGAGTCATATGGGCAGCCATACCTGTCAGATATTCACTATTGTGCAACACCCAGTAAGCAGAAATACTGACCAATATTCTACTTTACCAATAAATAATATGATAAGTTATTAATACATACCACAAATGGGAAAGGCAACACAATACCTGGCCACCAGGCAAAAAATAAAGCATTGCAAGTATGGTATTGTACGAATGTCCAAGTCTGGCACTTCAGCATATAATAATCAAAGATAACCAAGTTGTATCATTTTCCTGTATGATAACGAATTCAATGATACATTTAAACTGAATAAAAAATATTTAATTACATATGGCTATAGAATGTGTACCCAAATTCCAAGTCTGTCCAGAAATCATTTGGTTTAGAGGGCTCCAAGTTAAACTTTACAGTTCTGTGCCTTCCCTAAAACTCTCTTGCTGCAATCTCCATTCTAAAGAAAAAAAAATCTCCCTTGTTAAAGCTGCAAACTGGTGGGGGGAACCAAGAACTCAAATATTATTAATTAGATGTATGTTGAGCTATTTGATGGACCAGCATCTACTCACCTTCAGGTAGAGCTACAAATTGCAAAGACAGCTCCATTGTTCTCCATATTTGTTGGGTGGAAGTAGAGCAGACAGACTTTTACATACATAAATCAAAGATTATCAATATTATAATCTTCCACTCTCCTCCTGCGAGTCTGTTTTGCAGACAGGCGACAAATTGGGGGATCCGCGACTCCTATAATCTGGAAAGGAGGAGGCAGAAGGAGGACGAAGGGCGGGGAGGAAGATACCGTGAAAGTCTAAGTAGGTAGCCACCAACATACATAAATAATTCTTAGCCAGATGTGAAAATCTTTTTTTAAAAAGTTAAAAAGAGTTTTTGACCCTTAAAGAACTTAGAAGTCCCATCTGGTCATGTTAACTGTCCCATGTAATACACTAAAGTATAAATATTGGTTCAATGTGCAAAAAATATTCAACCTTATTTCTAAGGTTACTTGAAACATGGCATAACCTTTACATTCCATCCATGAAAAAGGGAAGGGATACATTATCAGCCATGTCTTTCAGAATAAAGTTAGGTTTCTACTGTGGAAAACCCATTCATTTGACCGAGCTGCTCAACCCACAACACAGATAAATACCTTGCATGCACAGCAACGTCCAGTAATGAGATCTGCTGCAGTGAGATGCCAAAGCATTAGGAAAATGGCAACATGTGAATAGGTGCATGAGACTTGCGTTTCTGTGCTTTGCAGAGAACAAATGCCAAAGCACGTAGATTTTATATATTTTAACACAAGGTAGCATTAATAAGTCTTACAATACATGGGTACAATCATTGACAAGGACTATAATCAGCTAAGGAAATGAAAGACGCCATTGCCTGTAGTAACCAAGTAGCTTTCATTGATGTAAAAAAAAACATCAGATCATGGTGGCCACCACTTTTTTTATATGCTTGGGGTTCCTATGAAGTTATTGATGCCTTAGTATTGCTATAAAAAAAACTTCCAATGCATGTGCATAGCTTTGATTCGATTCGATTGCTCCAGCAATCACTTCCAACAGAAATCTTTGGAAATGCATTATAATCACATCAATCATGTGAGTGATATAGGATGATAAAAGGCATGTCATGGTATAGGCCGGACTTCAGCAGAAACAGCCTTGCCAGTGTGTCACAATAAGGGATTTCATACCAAGGACAATTTTATCTAACTGCAATCAGTTCCTGCACTGAAATGCCATGAAGCCATTACCCAAGTGCATGCAGACGGTGGCTGCAAAGATACTTAACGAGATCAGCAGCACTAACGTTACAATGGATAAAACAGGTGAAAACATGAGTTTATATAAAAAAATGTAAAACTTGATAATTATTTATGATACACAAAGCTTACGCAAAGGAAATGTCATTTGTGTAGGGTTTACTTCTATTTTATGTTTCTATAGGATTGCCAATCTCCCTATATAACTGTTTTTAAAACATTCTTGCCCTTAGATAATAAAAGGTCTGACCCTTCCTAGGCCTTTAAAATTTAAATGACACTACATCCATCATGTTCTCCCAAATGACTTACTGTATATGTATACACAAAGCATGTTTATAGAGAGTACATACGCAATCCTCCAGAGGTTTAGGGCCTGTTGTCAGGATAAGCTAGCAGGTCAAGAGTAATGGATATCCAGGTCAGAGCTCAGGTGAAGCTATCAGCTATGCAGTCTTTCCTGAATTCACTCATCAGGGTCTCCTCCTGGGAACTCTATATAATATGTGGTGTTAACTGGCCAGGAACACAGGTATGCATCCCCTTCAATGTTTCCTATAGCCAACAAGGATCTGTCTATATGTAGTCATCATGCCATGGCTGGCTTAGACAAAAATGGATTTATTAACCTATAGGGATAAATAAGTAGCAACCATAGCGATTTTTATAGGACTAAAGTCTTAAAAATTAAGTTGACATAGTATTTGAACACACAGCTGACGTCCTGTCTAATTGCATGACATCTGTCACTTTAAATCTAAAAAGTTGATACAATACAGAACAAAATTTGTAATATACACATAATAACTTTTTTTAATCTTGGGTTTATTTCTTCTTAAAGTGAACCTGTCCCAAAGTTGAGAAATGTATACTGAGAATATGGTGAACAAATGCCTAAGTAGAGGTGACTGGCCTTTAAATGTAATGCTTGGCCTGGGTGGTCAGGAAAGCGTGGGATGGAGTAGGATCAAACTAGACCTTTACAGAAAAAGTGAATTGAATTGGGCTGATTTATTAAAGACTGGAGAAGATAGACTAAAATGGGTGAATATGGGTGTTCCAGCAAACCTGGAATGGATCTGGTCCCGGGATCTCTCATGATAGTCTATCTTCTCCAGTCTTGGAGGGCTTTAATAAATCAGGCCCAATGTGCCTTTTTTTATATCTATTGATATTAAGTCAACTTTACATGCCAGTTCATTCCAAAGTTGTTCATGTATTTTGTGCATTTTATTGCCCAAGCCTAAGACAGGTTTACATTAAAGTGGAACTCCAGGTAAAGCCTTTTCTGTTGGTGTCCCCCCTAATTTCTGTCTTAGTAGCAGTGGCCACCAGGGCATATTGCGTGTGGATCATCCCAACTGCTATAAAAACCTGACAAAGCGTCTAAACCCTATCCAAAACCTGAGAGATGCCTTGAATGTAGTTTTAAAGAAGAGCCTATACACAGTTGAAAATTGATCACGTGAATATCTCCTTCATGTACCTTTGGCTGTCAGAGGACCTCTGTTCTTTTCGTGATGAATTGCTCCTGTGTAGGGCTACATGCACACGTGCAATGGTTCTCGTCCGATATTGGGCTCAGGGCTGATATTGGACGAGAATCTGGCGTTTGTACAGTGCTCATCGTCCGTCCTCCAAATGACCATCCTGGAGGATCCACAGATGATTGTAATGAAAGTGAAGGGGAGAGAGCACAGCGGGGTGCCGCTCCTTTGTTTTCCCCCTCCCCTCTCCATAGAGCAGAATGGTGCTGAATGTACAGCACTTGTTCATGCATCGTGCAGTTATTTGTCGTTAGAATTACAATTATTTCACGTGTGTACTTAGTCTAAGTGTAGGCTTCCTGCCAGAGGCAATGTTAATGTGTAAGGTTGAGTTATTATCACTTTGAATACCCAATCACATACTAGGAAAAGGTCAATAGTACATGTCAGTGCCGGTCAACAAATCTGAGAACACAAACTGCACACACCTGTGTTTTGAGTTCACCATGTGACCCACTGACACACAATAGGGTTCAATTACTAAATAATACAAAATTAATTTCAGTGATTAAGATTAAACTGTTTTAACATTGAATACCAAATTATGTGCAAGGGAAATTTAAAAAGGAGGCTTCTTTATCACATAATAAAGTGTTACGCAGCCTCTACTACCATCAAATTTCAACTTCTATGTGTCTTTTTGTATTCCCTCATGTCCTGTACAACATTAACTTCTGGTGTAGGTTCCGGAAAATTGGTAGATGTTTGTAAACATGGAGACAAAGCCAATGCATAGATGCCAAAATTGAAGACAATTTCCTAAAATAGGACAAAATATTGTGTGGTCTCCAGCAGCCACTTGGGTGCCTGTTGGACAATTTGCAGAAATTGAGCGGTGTTGTTCTTTAAACATTGAGTAACTATTTTCTAGCTCGGCCGTTCTTAACCAATGTTCGTGGTAGCAAAGGCTTCCTTTAGAGGTTGCTTGGGATTCCTTGAACTATGGCTGACTGACCTTCTGTTTGATGATGCCTACATAGTTTTGGGGCCACTACCAGTTGGTAGAAGCAGCTGTATAACTTTAATGATGTTTTAGATATCTAAAACAATGGGAGCTATCAGTTTTAAAAGCTTTTTCCCATTGACACCCCTAAAGATGGTTTTAGTAAGGGTTCCTCAAGACCTGGAAAATGTTTTAAGGATTCCTTAGAAGTTAAAAGCTTGCGAAAGGCTGTCCTAGGAATAACCATCAACAAGTTATAGTCATAACACATTTTGGTGTATTAAAAATAATAATAAGATAAAATATACATTGCAACCGGCCCATATTAAAGCAATGGGTAGGAATAGACACTAGATAAATTTTTGGGTGTATGAAACCTTAACTTTTACTTCAATAAATAAAGAGATGGAAAATGTTGTCCTAAGATCTTTCAGAAACTTGTCACATGTAGGCACTACCACTAAAGATTATAAAGTACATTGGAAGATGTTACCCCTTCTCAGCTGAAAAATGAAATATGTAAACGAGTGGAAGAGTTAAACGATGCAATACAGATCCACTTTATCAAAGCTGTTTACTGTCATCAAAGGTGAATTGCTGTCTAATTTAGTGTAAACACAAGTTTGATGACTGACACCATTTCTTGGTTATTGCAAAACTTACACAAGGCAGCGGATTGGTCAGTGTCAGGGAGAACAAGGGGTGCCCTCCTATAAAGGGCTTAAAGTGTCACCCTGTCCTGTCTGTCCAAAATCTTACGGCGGTCCCTGAGCAGGTGAGAAGCCGATCCATTTTATATTTTATCTATTATATTTATTTTACCTTTTTTTCCACTTCAAAACTTGTAGAGACCTCTATCTTTTTCGTCCCACTTTTTTGGTTTTGTTCCTCCTTGTACCATTCCATGGTGGATTTTAAAGCTGGTAAAGCTGTGCAAGTTAGGTTTAAAATTTTCTTGGAATTAATATTTACATTTGGAGTGGAATGTCATAGGTCAAGTAAACTTCAGGAACTTCAGAGGTGAAATATTTGCACCTTGGTTTCCAGCTCTGCCCACTTGCAACCACCAATTATAAGGATCTTCTTTTATTTTACATTACAGAGAATGCAGCAGGTGGAGTGGAATTTTATTTGGGGTAGCAGTGGGGGTGAATGTTCTGTCATTAGTTTAGTGATTTATTAAATGACTGGATACATGTATGAACACTCTTAACCTAAATTACCTGCACTTAAAATGAAAGCACTTTATTGAGTATGTGTCTGAAATAGATAGAAACAAAGTGCCTGATTCATTAAAACTATAGAAAAAAATTTGGTGTTCTTGTTCTTGATATAGACAAATCATAAATTTGATTTTACAAAAAGAAATTCTAAAACCTAATGGGCAAGAAGCTATCATTTGATTATTTTCTTTTCTTTAGTTTTAAGGCATGAGTGCTAGACAAAGAAGAGGAAGGATGGACAGATGGATATCTGGATGGATGGATGGATGGATGGATGGAGGATAGACCGTGTATGAGATTGATAGATAGATATCTGGATGTATGGT
>NC_092863.1:14709368-14737591 GCF_032062135.1 Pyxicephalus adspersus | reverse complement strand
ATGGTGGATAGATAGTGTATGGGATGGATAGATAGATATCAGGATGGATAGAAATGATGGGTTTGTGGTTATATTCAACCACCAGATTTTAGTAGCTGTCTCTAGTGCAAACAGATGATGAAGTTCTGAAGAACTGCAGTTCCTTCCATATATCACACTTAGGTTAGATGAATATTTTAGGCAGAATGAATAATTACTGTATACAATGCACTTATCTGTCTAGCTGGCGACGTCCTTCATTACCAGGAGATGTCCTAGGGCTCTGTGACATTTTGCACCATATCACCATGGGAAGGTCCCTACCCTATACGTTAGGCAATGTTCACACATGCAATAATTATCGTTGGAAACGAATGACTAACGACCGATCGTCCGATTATTATTAACAAAAAAAAGTGAACAACGACGCCAATGAACAAGGAATGTCACTGGAAACGAACGACCATCCCGACGGATCGGATTGGGTGACAATTGTTAGCTATCTATTGTGTGTACGGTCATTCGGTGATTGTGGATTGTTCTGTTATACACTTTCTCCTGTACACGTCACTTCCCGCATCGTTCAAATAATCGTATCTAGCGTGTGTATATTATTGGTGGATTATATTTGAACGATCGTATCGTTACAGCATGTACATAATCATGAACTATATGATCGTTCAAAATAATCGGGAATAATCGTTGATCTTTGTTTTCTAACGATAATTATTGCACGTGTGTACATAGCCTTACTGTTAGGCTACAAGGTCACACCATAGCTGTAAATGTAAAGTTTGTGTGTTGGCATTTGTTGCAACACAATGCTCATGAACTTTGTCAAATCATTTTACAACTTATATATAAATGCAGCCTGCCTAGGGACCCCACTGCTCTGCAATGACATACCCCCATTAAGGCACTTTTGATATTTGATTACCTCCTGGACTCAGAACTCAGTGTCTAGGGAAGTACTATGGCAGGGTGATGTTATGTTTGCAGGAAGCTGTATAGCACCCTATTGATTCCCATCCCCCCGACCAGCCATGATCTGCCTACATTGCATACACAAAGACCCACTGATGGTGTCACTAGGTCTAAAGTAAGGTATGTGATAAAAACAGAAAAGCTTTAATAAAAATACAATAATATCATGTTTTTGAGGGACCAAGGAAAGGAAAGTATAAGTGGAGTAAACTTCAGTTTTAGGCACAACCTTACCACAAGTAAAGTTAATGCAGTTCAGAACTCAACACTTCTCTGCCTGGACACTTGGTAACCATACAATTGTGAAATTAGGATGACATAATAAAACAAATCTGGACAGTCAGGAGCATTCTGTTTAATTTCATTAGCGGACTGTTACTTGACTTTATAAAAACAGATCCCCTGTAAGCGAAGAAAAGAATGGCTTAAATAAACTAAAGGCGGGTGGTAAGTAGCATATAACACCGGAAATAAAGGAAGAAATTGAAATAATGTCTGGGAGATAAATATTGCAGCATGATTAGAATTAAACTGTATTTGGCCATAACAGCCAATCAGATAACAGCTTTATTATATAGCACAAACATACCATGTCAGATGTTTTCCTAATGGCTCTTTTGTGTTACAGCATTTTGATATTCTATTACAAATAGCATTGTGTCATTCATTAAAATTTACATAATTGGTGTATTTCTACTCTGTGACCTCTAAAATGTTAAAGAGATTCATTTTAATATGGGAAGTTTTCATTGAGCCCTGTACAGACGTGCAATAATTGTAACTGTAGGTGATCATTAGAGATTATCTTAAGGTATAGTTTTACAAATGAATGCTGCCAGGGCCTGTTCTATGGGAGGAGGGGGCAGTGAGCCGTAGGAGGTCCTCTGTCCTCCCCCTTACAAAACAATAGCTGTTGTTCATGTTGGTCATTTAGTGATCCAGCATGGTGGATGGGCTACATTACATTGTGGGATACCTGAGTTGATGATAGAGCTTTACCTTAGGTGATCACAATCAATTGTTTTGAGTGTCAAAATCCAGAGTCTTTATGGAGCTGTGTAAATGGGTGTTATTGAATGCAATACTGCTCAAATGCATGCAATAGTCTGAGCAGCACGGTGGCTCAGTGGTTAGCACTCTGGCCTTTGCAGCCCTGGGTCCCAGGTTTGAATTGCGACCAGGACACTATCTGCATGGAGTTTGCAGGTTCTCCCTGTGTTTGCGTGGGTTTCCTCTCACATTCCAAAAACATGCAGTTAGGTTAATTGGCTTCCCCCCAAAATTGATCTTCAACTGTATTAGAGATTAATATACATTAACATACATAAAGACATTAACATACGGCTAAGGTAGGGACATTAGATTGTGAGCACTATTGAGGGACAGCTAGTGACATGACCATGGATTTTGTACAGTGCTGCGTAATATGTTTGCGCTATATAAATACTGTGTAACATTAATAATGCAAACACATCTCTGTTGAACCTTCTGCTTTCAAAGAAATGCAAAGTAGGATGAATACAGATGTAAAAATGTAATCCATATTAGACTTACATCTGCTAACTTTCTTTATTATTTTATCTGATGTGTGCTGTCCATATCATATCCACCAATAACCTATTGATGATGGTAACTAAACAAGAACTATTCCAGGACCAGACTTTACAAACTTCAGGAGAAGGCAGCAACTAATGTCCCCGTAGGAAGGATTCTCCTCTATTCCTGTTCTGTGAAAAAAAAATGATAAATTGCCCTCATTTTCATTTTGGTTGACTAGTGATCAGGAGAATTGGAGTGAACAAACCTACCTAAAAACACACAGACAACAATAAAGCCCTCAAAGTGGTTCTTTGGGTCATTTTATATCATAGAAAATAGAACCTGGAAGATGGTAACTCCTTGATGGTGGTAAGGAGGAAGCAGAGCTGGGAACCCTACTGGATAGATCTCACTGTTGTTGTACCTATATTCTATTCAGTTGTCAATATTTTATTCTGAAATACCAATATGCATGGCCAACATTTGAGATAAATTAAGGTAATGGGTGATTCAACTCTACCAGGGTCAACCATCAATTGGATAATCATTTCTGATTGAATTGACCCTTTGTTTTATTCTTATTTTATATATTAATGCATGGTGGAATAAGGAATGTAGCTTTCATCTTTCTAGTACCAAAGAACCTGAGATCTGTTCATGCTGGGCCTAATTTAAAAAAGCTCTCCAAGACGGGTGGCAATAGACTAAAATGGGAAAAGCTGGGTGATCCAGCAAACTTGGAATGGATCTCATCCAGGATTGAAAACAATTAGCAACTAATAAATGATTTTTAAGAAATTCATGCCGGTTTGCTGGATCACTAGGGTTCTCCCATGATAGTCTATCTTCTCCAGTCTTTATTAAATCAAATCCATTGCACATAATATTTCACATTCTACTGTATACAGTGTTTTTTGGCATTTTTTATCCAATGTGGACTAATTCTTGTTCTTTTTTGTTGTAGGTCCTTTCCAAGAGACCCCTACCCCTTCATTTCCTCCCGAAACTCCATCTTTCATCCCACCCAAACGTGGAGTGGAAGAGGTAGGTTCCTTCTCTGTCTGCTATGTTATGATTTTTGGATTCCCGAATTACATTTATTTTACCCCTACCCAGGTTCTACAGCATTACACAGGCCATTTTTTCAACAGTCCTTGCCTAGAGGAGCTTACAATCTAATGCTCCTGTCAAAGTCTTACACACTGTCCTTTGTGTTTTCTGCTTGTGGGGGTAAAGTGGAGCACCCAGTAGATATTCACCCGAACACCTAGAAACTTTACAGTCCGCCAGTAGTTTAAAGCTAAAGCTGCATACACAGCTGCAATTATTGACGTTGGAAAGGATCTTTCACGATCCTTTCCAACGACAAAAGACTGCACCATGCATGAACAAGTGCTGTACATACAGCGCCATTCTGCTCTATGGAGAGGGGAGGGGAAGAATGACAAAACGGCTCTCCCCCTTTTCTTCCATTATGATCGTTCGTCGTCCATTGTCCATAAATCTGCCAGGATGGTTGTTCGGACGATGGACGGGGGGGTGCTGTACACACGCCCGATATCATCCCTGAGAACCATTGGAGGTGTGTATGTAGCTTTAGTCTCCATCACGCTATGGATCAGTTCCAACCACTTGTGAGTAGAATGTTGATTCATTGTACAACCAAATGCATGGTCACATGATGGGCTGAAATAGATTTAGGATAACATTACTTATTTTTTCCTGTATCCTCTGGTGCTCATAGATTGGTTGTTATTTTTTTATTGCCCCAATCGCTCTTGTTTTCTCAAGGAAGTTTCTGGAGCAAAAGATGTTCATCAATGTCATGTCATGTTGATTTTAGAGCAAGTGTGAAACAATCAGATATCCAAACCACCATATCATATCCGAAGGTCAAGTGCTGTTATATAAGTACCAAAATCCAAGGTGGTCTCTAATATCTTTACAATAGGAAGCAATTATACCATGGGTTAATGTATTGTGCTTCCTACTCTAAAAAATTGGACCCCATTCATTGATAAAAGTTAAAGTTTTTTTTAAAGTGATCCTTATTTTGTGTTTGTCAAAGTCACTGTTGTCATGATATCCATCATGGAACCAGCTTGACACTGAATCGTGTGACAAAAAGTCATGCTGGTATTTTCAAAAGTCAAGCTACAGGTATGTCACCTATACATATTTCACAGGTGTCACAGCTCTCAGTTCAATCTAAATGCCTTCTTAAAAGTCCAGATCACCCAAAAGTGATAGTTAAATTAATGAAGGAGCTTAGTGGTGTGAGTGAGCAATGTAGCATAGATCAACAATAAAATCTCCATCTAAAATTATGGAGAATGTTCTTCTCTAGCTAAAGGTTCTGGGTGTCCCTGATCACTTTGCATGTTTCGGTTTCTACTGTTTTATTCCCCAAAATATAATACACATAAAAAATCAAGAAAGATAATGGAAACCTCCAAAAATAGCTATAGCAGGTATGGAAACTTCCCAATAGTCTTCACCAATGGAGTCCACATGGAAATAAGAAATCCCCAGAGGGTTTAACTTTCACCAAATACTGAATCGAGCAACACCCTCAGATTTCATGTCTTCATGCTTATGGCCATAAGGACAATATTTTGCTCATTGGCATCTAGTTTATTATTCTTTAAATGTGTACCTAGCAAAACATGGGGGCACCATTACTGGTGACCTTCTGAAAATGCCAGTTGCTTGACTTTAATGCTGACCCTGTGGCATCTCCAATTTTCTGAGTGCCTGACCCAGAACACAAATGCAGATCAGTAGATATGATTGTGATCTAATGTTATTTGCTGTTTCCTTATACTGGTGGGTGACTCGGGGGACCGGAGACAGCATACAGCTAGTATATTGTGAAACAGTTCTGCGATGGCTACTTTCCATATATCACCCATGACTAGTCCCTACTGGATTGGCTCAATAAAAAGCCCAATAACCCATCAGCACCAGAATTCAATAGTCCATTCCAGCAAATAGTGATGTCTGCATGTCTAAAAAAAAACTACTGCACTATGGAGTCATTTCATGCTTTCACTAGTCATCTGGAGTGACCTTCTGGTTCACTGACCTATTACATAATGTTACCATTTACCCTTCTCCTCCTGTATCTACCATATCTTCTGATCCTCCTCTCCAGCATAGCTCGGGGTGTGTGCAGGAATGGCAAGCTGTGTTTACAGATGAAACATTTCCCTGTATTGTCACTCAACCGCATCAGTTAAAAACTAGACACAACTGCTTCACTTGTGTCACCACCCTACCAGGGTCATGTCCTAAATTGTTTCACAGCATCTAAAATCTCACTTCTACTGCTACTTCTACCCGGAACTCTAGGCAGACGGCTACATACACTGATATATATATAAATATCTATAAATATATATATATATATATATATATATACCTTCCTAAGGACCAGTGTTGATGGGTTTTGTGCTTGTGTCAAAGGTTTCGTTGACAGATGCAGTTGACCTTCTGTCCTGCATTATACCTACCTTAGGCATGCTTTGCATGATCATAGACTTGTATAAGATTGCAAAACCCATCCGAATTAAACAAACATCTCCATGTGAACACAGGCCCTTGGATTATTGAGGCCATTTTTCTCCACTGCACTATAACATGCATCCTGGTTACTGACCGACCTGCCGATTGGTTAATGAAGGATCAGCAGCACACTGATAAGGTTTCTCCCCTCCTTTTCCTATCTGCAGACTCCTAGAAAGGAATAGCCAGCAGTTTGCGAAATATATGCAGTATTGCTTTGCAGATAAAATATTAAATGGATTCAATTTGTATTCCAAACTACATTATCTGCCTTAAATTCATCTTTATAATACAAGAAAATACTTACCAGTCCTAAAATCTTGGCAGATGATATGTTGCTACTAGAGCTCCTGAGAAATATACCAACAGGGCATCCAGGTAATGTTTGCCGCACATGCATAGATTTGTGGTCCGTTTTACAGATCAGTCATCATAGATATCACATATGGGATGAAACATTGCCCGTCAAATAGGCAATGAATGAGGATATTTATTTTTGCAGGAATGAAGATGGCAGAGGGAGGCTATAAAAAACTAACCAAATACAGAAAGGACTGCAAATTTAATTTGTAATTGTCTCTCCTATCAGTTTCATTAAGCCCATGAACACTTACATTTTATTTAAGGTATCAGCTTGAGAGTGGAAAAATCCTGCCTGTGGTCCTTCCATCTGTATATACGGGTGGAATACACCCTCCGGCTAGATACACACGTCAGGTCAACAAGTCACTATTACAACACTAAACCACAATGGAGATATAATCTCATACTACAGAGCAGCTTAACCTTTTATTAGCACTGACCTTATTTGCAAAACACTGAAATCATTCAATTTATATAGCAAGGGCATGGATAAGAGCCATGTTTATTCTTACTTGAACCTTGGAGTTCTTTGTGGATTTGTTTCAAATCTGTTCAGTTTTTTCAATATAAAAATCTCCAGCAAGAGCTTCCTGTAATAAAGACTAGTCAGTGCTGCCGTCTCTGATTGCTCAAGGTGACTGGTCTTGTATCCGCCCCCTCCTGATTAAACAGTTTGTATCTTGCCTATTGGTGGATCTGTAGCTGGTTGATATGCATATGGCCAGCATTATTCCAAAAATAAGCAATGTTTTCATTGGCTTTTTTCAATTTTTTATTGTTGGCAAAATCCACCATGAGCAAGCCATAAAAGCCATGGATCTAATGGAATTTTTTTTAGAAATGGTATGATGCTGTAATATCTGCCCTTGCTCCTAGCTCCAATAACCTCCAATTTGTAAAGTTACCAGCGGAAATAATTGATCAGTACAGCAAATGATCTTGTCCCTGTCCCCAGACCCGCATAATCATCGTGTGTAAAGAAAGTTTGATTTTCAGGTTTGTCCAGAATCTTGTCTGCCCCGTTCTTCCTTTTCCTACCAGCAACTGTTAGATATACGAGACCAATGAAGTGCACACTCTGCCTGATAATGTCCCCACTTATTCCATGGAGGGGGACAACTAGATCCCCTGTAGCTCCTGACTCTCACAACTCTTATGGGTAGGAGATCTGGGACATAAAGTTTGGAATGCTGATGTGTGTGCGGTGATTACAGGTAAATAGTGTTTGTGTATACACAGTTTATGTGTGTGTAAAGGATGTTTATGGTGTTTTTATATATATTGTCTGTATACAGATATAACATTGGCGTGTGCAAAGTATTTATAGTAAATCCACACTTATCTGTTTATTTGGTATATTTGTTTATAGTATTTATGGTTTGAATGTTTTTAGATTAAAGACAGAAAATAACCTATTTAGTGAACTTTTGGTCTGAAACAACTTTTAGGTAACAGGGGAAATCAATGACAATTTTCCTGTATTCAGAATGCCTAGTTAGTATGTATAGCTTAATAAATGTTATATTATATTATATTGCAGTATAGTAATTCTTCGATGTGATGGCTGCATTGGCTTTTATGTCTGAGGCTAAGTAAATATTCTGCAAGCATAGAAAAGTGTTTGTTGCCTGTGCCACAAGTCCAACATCCTTGGAACATCTGTAGACACTTTTTTCAACCTTACCAGTTCTCTAAGGAGGAGTGCAGAACACCCTCTACCGATATATTGGTGAACAGGAGGTAGACGTGTTTTGGGTCCTACCTCTCTTCTTGTCCTGTAATGATAACACTGCTCCGTTATACATATATACATACTGTAATAATAACACTGCTCCGCTATACATACAGTAATGATAACACTGTTCCTCCATAGATACAGTTCAATGATTTGTCAGTAACCCTGGAACAGGAGGTGGTATTGACAGGATGCAATATATTACATTTTTCTTCTTTGATTTAGATATGCTATATTCTAAATTTATTATAATCTAAATAAAAGCAGGTTTAGTAGGATTGCACTTTATGTGCATATTCTCAATGACTTGAGTGAATTGGAAATATGGCCAGCATTTGGTGTTCCTAGACTGATGTAATGTCAGTAGAAGAACACCATGTGCAGCCTATATAATAACAGGGACAGTTTTGGTTTTAGCTGGTTTGCACTTTTAAAGTAAACAGATATTTCTGGTTTAGTGGGTGCTATCTGGTTAAATTGCCTGTAGCTTTTTATTTCTGTGTAGGTCTTTATCAGTAGGATATTCCCTCAATTGCTCCCACTTTGACATTAGATCACTAGAAATATTACAAAAGAATGAATACATGTTACCACCTAGATATGCATTCTGCAATGTTAATCATGCAGAATGGAGAACGTGGTACCTGAGCTGAGATATATAATGGCCGTGGTAGAGGGCAGAATTAGGAAACTTAGGCTGGGTACACACAAGCAATTGTCGTTGGAAAGGACCTTTGACGATCCTTTCCAACAAAAGACTGCACAATGTATGAATGCACTGTACATACAGCACTGTTCTACTCTATGGACAGGGCAGTGGCACCCTACTGCGTTCTCTCCCCTTCACTTTCATTACGAACGTTCCTCGTTTGTCATCTGTGGTTCCGCCAGGACGGTTGTCGGAATGACGGACAGCGAGCGCTCTACACATGCCAGATTCTCATCCGATATCAGCCCTGGGACAATTAAGGGACGAGAATCATCTGGCATGTGTACATAGCTTTACTTTTGATATATTCTACAGTAATCCTAAAAGTCATTTTAAAGGCCTGTAAAATTTAGGACTTCCACTTAAGCTTTATACACACATGTCTTGTCTGACATGAACGGTCACATGCCATACATCTCTCCAAAACCAGATCTCCAGTTTATTCAGCAGATAAAACATAATACATAAGAAGACAACTTATCATTTTACCGAGCACAGAGTGATGTTACAGATCTTTAAAGCTGGACAGTCAGCATTCTTATATTGGCTGTCATTTGGTGTCAAGGCACAAGAGACATTTGCCCATTATGCCCATATTTTGTGTCATTCATAAATTATTATTCCCATGGTTGATTTGCTTCTCTACCCTGATCACCTCCTGCTTACTTTTTTTTATCAGACATACGTGGAGTTGCAGGAGCTAGCCATGGACCCCAATAATGATTTGCACTGGGTGGAGGCAGCCCGTTGGCTGAAGAATGAAGAAGGCTTTCAGAAAGATCTGAAACAGTGGGGAAAACCTCAACTGTCCTACCTCACGTTCCGCAGCCTCCTGGAGCTACGCCGTTCACTGAAAAATGGTACATTTTGGCAATTGCTATAAAACTGCTGTGAAGTGAGGGATATTACATTGATCATAGAGTATTATGGAGAATTCGACATGATGCTGGCATTATGTGATTTTGAACAGGTTGTATGGAATCATGGGAAATTATTAGAAACTGGGTTCAATGTGCCTCATTTTTTGCCAATTTTTTTGCCCATCCAAGAAAATAAATGTGACAAGTCTGTAATGTTTTGTTGGTAGGTACAGTGATTCTAGACCTGGCTGAAAAAACTCTTCCTGGAATTTCCAGTCAAGTCATTGATCAGCTGATTTATGAAGGTCATCTGAGCCCTGATAATCGCGAGGAAGTACTGAGAGCCCTACTTCTGCGTCACAAGTAAGACACCCAAATACTGGAAGTTGGTTGATGAAACTTCAAATGTATTTAATGATAAAGTATAATGCTGACTTTCAAAGAATTACTGATTACTCAACTGGAAAATAAAGTAAATTGAGGCTAATTTATCTTTTTTTCACCAGAAATTAGATGGTAAAAACAGTGTAGTGGTCCTGCACAATTGAGGACTGCGTAAAAGGCTTATTACCTTATATTGGGGGCCAGTAGAGAACCCCACCTTACATTGATTGACAATGGGAGATATGCCCTTTACATTGGTGGAAAATAATGTTGGTGGTCCCTGTAGTTTTTCCTGACATTGGTCAATTCAATGTTATAAAAAAGGGGAAGATATGTTCATAGAAAAAATTGCAAGCCTACACCTCACACCATATACTTTTATGTCGCCAATGTGCATTTATTGAAACATATTCATTGGGGAGTCATCAGCTCATAAAAGTGTAAGTTTAGTACATTTTTGTAGTAAATTTTTGAAAGTGTTGTCTGATTAGCCAGTGTTTCTTAGCCATGAAGGGTTCCCTCCTCTAGACAAACACAAACTTCTTTTCTAGAATAAAGCTGCGTACACACGTCAGATTCAGATTCAGTCAAGTCAGAATCTGGCGTGTGTACAGTCGGCGTCGTTCATCGTCCGTGGATCCGTCCTGGCGGATGCACGAACGATAAACGATGAGCGATCCTAATGCAAGGGAAGGGGGGGAGCGCGCAGCAGGGTGCCGCTCCATCGCTCTCCCCCTCCCCTCTCCATAGAGCAGAACGGTGCTGCATGTACAGCACCATTCATGCATCGTGTAGTCCTTTGTCGTTGGAAAGGATCGTGAAAGATCCTTTTCAACGACAAAAATTGCACGTGTGTACGCTGCTTAACTGTGCCTTGCAAAAAGGACTCAAAATGTTGATGTACTTGAGAACCCTCCCATAAAAATTGATTGTATTGATGTGCTGGTGACTATCCTAAGGCAGCATTTGGGATTAATTTCCCATCTACTTTCACCGTCCATGTAGGGTGCACAAACTAAAAAGGTCCATGTGTGCCTCCCACATAAATGGGAAGTAATTATAGGTAGTAGCATTATAGGTTATTACAAGTCCTGTTGTGCTCCACGTCTGTGGAAGCACCCAAGATGGCCAACTCCGCCTCTGACAAAGGAAAAGTCAAGCACTACCCTGGTTACATTTTATAAGTGGGGCGGAATAATGGCAGGCATTGATCAAAACATCCCATCTTCTAACATGTGAGCCACGAATGTCGAGATACAGTGACCCTGACGCATTAGGCTACAATAGAGCTGCAGACATACTAAATACAACATACATAAAAATAGACCAGACTCACCAAGGTGTGCTATAAATATTTATTATCATTAGTATTCACTACAGAATGTGAGAGTCATGCCAAAAATTTTTATCCACAGTCGTCCAGATGAAGATGGTTCCAAAGGAGACCCTGAGAGTGGACAAGCACTGATACACCAGATGGAGATGAAGACCATTGAAGAAAAGGTAGGAAGAGAAACTACTGTACTACTGTAGTGACCCGAGAGTCACATTTGGTCCTCAACAGGTGTTGCACATAGTAGCTTCGTAGATTCTTATTTGGTTAGCCTAAACTATTCCTTTTAATTCCGCAGTCACCCATCAAAGGGAAGCTAGCAGAAAGAGTACCAGAAAATGCTGAAGCTTCGGTGGTCCTTGTTGGTGAGTATATCACTTTATTGCCCACTTCCACCATGTCGAACATTTCAACTTGCTAAAATTTCATGCTTTAACTTTATTCAATATTCCAACATACATGGTAAGACTTCTCCCATTAATAAAAGAACATTAAGTTCTTTTCAGCTTGCTGCTGCTGCTCTTTTTCTCTGTAGCCATAGGTTATCGGTCAATCTGTTAGCTATAACTACTATTTACTAATGTGCTAGTAATATAAATTCACAAAACATTTTTTAGATAGGAAGGATTGTTGTCTATATCTCTCCACTTAACTTCACTTTCTTTCTTCTTTCATCACCTTCCACCTCCCATCATCCAGGTGGTTTTCATTCTTCCCTTTCTCCTCTTTCTTTTTATCTTGACCCTCCAGACAAGTCATGCCTAACATCCCATTCTCATCCTCATCATCTACCCATATCACAGGCTCTGCTAGTTTTCTGGAGACCCCCACACTGGCTTTTATACGTCTGAAGGAGGCTGTCCATCTGGACTCAGTCATCGAAGCTCCTCTTCCTATTAGGTTTATGTTCATCCTCCTGGGCCCAAAGAATGCTACCACCAGCTACCATGAAGTGGGAAGGGCTATATCCAGCATGATGGCTGAAAGAGTGAGTAGTGTGCCATATGTAACCTTTTACATGCTGCAAGTACAAAATAAAAAAATAAAATGTAAAATACCTAATTATCTGCCAGAAACAGTATTCTCCTAGCTCCCTGAAGTGGGCTGACAGTGTTGCCTATGTTAGACCTAAATCTCATCCAAAAAAAATCTTGAGCCATTATTTATGGAAAATAAATATTACAATTGTGCTGATCTATTGTATATATGATCCTTTCCGAATTCTCCTGTTAGTATGCTACCTTCCATTCAATTTACTATATTCCTTCTTTAATTTTTCTAACATATTCTTCTCTGCAGGTGTTCCGCACAGAGATGTATGTTGCTGGTGGCCGTGATGATCTTCTGCGCTCTTTAGATGACTTTTTAGATTGTTGCATAGTTCTTCCTCCTACTGACTCTACAAATGAAGAGCTACTGAAGGATCTGGTACCAGTTCAGCAGAACCTGCTTAGAAAGAGATACCAAGAGGTGAAAATTGTGCCAGGAGCACACAAAGGTACATGGAGCCCAGAGAAAAACTGATAATTACTACTTCCTTGTCCAACCTACTTTTCCTTTTTTAATTGTGAAGAAAATGCATCAGGGGAAACCCTACATGATTAGATGCACCTTGGTAAGATGGCAGCAGGTAGGCCACTTTTGGCGCTATCCTAACTCATATGGCATTGAGAAGAAACCCTCTAGTGACATCAGAATCTCTTCACCTCTCATTCATACAGAGAAGTTGCAATAATAGTATTCATAATCCTTATGACCTTCTTAGCTGTATATACTGTGAAGAAATTAATTCCTAAAGATCTTCAAATATACCAACAAAGAACAAATAAAGTAGGGATTCAGTGTTTTCTATTTTTTCAAAATTCCAGCTGGTTGGCTTTGTGCAAGAAAAAGTAAGGAGTATATTGCTGGAATGACATCAAAATCTAATATTAAGAATCACTACTTTTCTATTTAACAGATAAAGGCAAAGAGGAGCCCCCTGAAGACCCCTTGCAGAGAACAGGAAAACCTTTTGGTGGTCTAGTTCGTGATATTAAAAGACGTTACCCCAAGTACCTCAGTGACATACGTGATGCTCTGAACCCACAGTGTTTGGCTGCTGTCATCTTCATCTACTTTGCTGCCCTGTCCCCTGCCATCACCTTTGGAGGATTAATGGGTATGTATCTGATATCTAATGGTGGACATTATGTCAACAGAACTGTGAATAGCCCAGAAGCAATAATAAGTTCCTAAAAGCCCCTCATGTGCAATGGGATTATATTTCTGTAGAGGTTGTAGCACATGATGATGAAAAGTAAAATGGCAGCCTCTTATTTATCCCTTCCTCTTCTCATTTGTCTTTAATCTCTATTCCCTCTTGCACAAGCCATGTCAATGTTCCCATCGTGCCTTCTTTGACATAACCCTAATTAAGCTACGTGAAAGTTAGCTGATATTTTGGACGGTCCTTAAGGATTATTATTGCATTTTAGTGGAGTATATGGGAGCTTTTAACAGGCTTCAATGACCATTTACTTTATCATTTAGGTTCACCCATTTATTCTTCTTTACAGCTCAGAAGACAGAGAAATGGATGGGTGTCCCAGAGCTTATGGTATCCACGGCTATTCAGGGTATCGTGTTCTGTCTCCTGGGTGCCCAGCCTCTACTTATTCTAGGTTTTTCTGGACCTCTTCTGGTGTTTGAGGAAGCCTATTTTAAAGTAAGTCACATCCTTTATTCTAGATTTGTAGGCTTATCTGAATCTGAATGAGGAGCCATAAAAAATATATGGAAGACCTATGTGTACGAAACTATATTACTTTGAAAATTGTACATTTTCTTAAAAAAAAAAAAAAAAAAAAGGACAACATAACACTATTTTATTTGAAGGAATTAGAGTTGGAGGAACTGTAACAATAAATATTGTAACCAATGCTTTCTTTTTGTTCTTCCTTTTTCAATCAGTTCTGTGACAGCCAAGGCATTGAATACATTGTGGGTCGTGTCTGGATTGGATTGTGGCTTATCCTCATTGTCATTATTGTTGTGGCCTGCGAGGGAAGCTTCCTGGTTCGCTTCATCTCCCGATTCACACAAGAGATTTTTTCCTTCCTGATCTCCCTCATTTTCATCTATGAGACATTTGCCAACGTAGCCAAGGTGAGTTGAAGAGGTGCAGTGATGCCAGAAAGTAAAGCCTTGAGTTCTGGTAGTTGAACTAAACCATGTGAAGTTGCAGCTTTACTTCTGAACCTGACAAGTGTTAGCCCCCAACCAACAACCTATGTGACACCTAACACCAGAACACCATGCCTACATGACACTTACCAACCATGGAACAACCAGATCACCCCACCTATGTGACCCACAACACCAACAATCTAACAACCACCTGATGGGTCTACAAGAGCGTACACGAAATATGATTCACTTTTTTGTACCATTTGTATAAGAGTTTTCCATAATATAATATATATTAGTAGGTGTAATTATCAAATTACTGTTTTTCCATTTCTTACAGATCTTCATTAGACATCCTCTTAAGGAATCATATAATGGCTCCTTTGTGTTTATACCGGACCATCCCCAACCAAACACAGCTTTGCTCTCTCTTGTTCTTATGTCTGGAGCTTTCTTTATCGCCTATTTCCTGCGTCAGTTCAAAAACAGTAGCTTTTTCCCTGGCAAGGTAAGAATGTTCAATAATATATTACCAAATCAAACAATAAAGCCAGCCCAAAACTAGTATCCCATTGGTTTCTATATGCTGAGTACCAAAACCATTTTATCCTAATTCAGTATATAAGCTGTCCATGTCGGGACCAATATTCTTCAAGTTTACATAATGAAAAAAAATTAGACCACTGTTTTTTCCTGCAATGCTTAGGAATTCCAAGAGCTCCAGAAGTTTAAGGCTGGTTTAGATAACCTAAGGGCCACCATCTTGTTCAAGTTACTGCTACCTTGACCTTACCTTTCTCAATAGCTTCAAGGTCAAAAGTTAGATACCTTCTTCCACTGTGTTAGCATGTTATTGTACTTTCTAAAATAACTTTACCATACAAGCAAATTGTGTACCATTTGTCAGCTGACTTCACATAATTTTGAATGGGAGATTTTATTTCAGTAGGTTTGTAGTTGTATCTATTATCAAAATAACTAAAACATTTCCCTTTCAGCTCCGTCGTATCATTGGAGATTTTGGTGTCCCTATCGCCATTCTCGTCATGGTGTCAGTTGATTTCTTTATTAAGGATACCTACACAAAGGTGGGCCTGTTTTCAGTTTATATGATCATATAATGCCATGTTTTCCAAGTAGAAAATGAAGATGTATATGAAGTGATCTGAATGCATGAGCATGCATTAAATAGTGCATTATGGTTTTATGGAGTATATTGAGGTATTGGGTCTGATTTATTAAAGCGCTCTAAGGCTGGAGAGGATACACTTTCATCAGTGAAGCTGGGTGATCCAGCAAATCTGGAAGGGATCTGGTCCAGGATTCAAAGCATTTGCTAGCAAATAGCAAATTACTTTGGAGATATCAATTCCAGGTTTGCTGGATCACCCAGCTTTACTGTTGAAAATTTATCCTCTCCAGCCTTGGAGAGCTTTAATAAATCAGGCCCATTGTGTTACTTTTGTATTTTACTATTGTAAAGCTGAAGTGTAGCAGAAGCTTGTAACGTGCTATAAAATCACTATAAACTATTCAAGCACAGGAGAAGAGCCTGTCAGACTGTTCAAGTCTTAAACTGTATAAGGTCAATAGTTCCTAGCTATTTGGAACATTTGACTTTATGTCTTTTCGACACCGGCATGATCTGATACAAACACTAATATTCTGTATTTCATGTGTCTTCAGAAACTGTCCCTTCCCAAGGGTCTTAGTGTCTCACGGCCCCAAGATAGAGATTGGTTTATCTCACCAATGGGACTAAACAGCACTGGAAATCCTTTCCCTATCTGGATGATGTTTGCCTCTGTAGTCCCTGCCTTGCTGGTCTTCATCCTTATCTTCATGGAATCCCAGATTACCACGTAAGAAACCACTACAACTACATAAAATGTGATGCCAGGATCAGAAGGGTGTACCAAATGGGTATTTCTAGCTCAACAGTAATAGCAAATAATACTTTCTGCGGGAAATGACTTTTATTTTTAACTTTAGTAGCAGACAGATTTTTTATGGTTACAAAATTACAAATTTCAGAAGCCTATACCCAGTCTTACAATAAAAATATGCAAAATAATATATTTCCAATTTAAAACACATGATTTTTCTCTGTCCTGAAGGCTCATTGTCAGTAAACCAGAAAGGAAAACAGTGAAGGGTTCAGGCTTTCACTTGGATCTTCTACTGATTGTGGGAATGGGTGGTGTGTGTGCCCTCTTCGGATTACCCTGGCTCAGTGCCACAACAGTGCGTACAGTCAGCCACGCCAATGCTCTCACCATCATGTCTAAAGGAGAAAAGCCTCAGATAGAGCGTGTTATCGAGCAAAGAGTCAGTGGACTTCTGGTGGCCCTTCTTGTAGGTAAGTGTATCTAATGTGAATTAAACATAAATAAAGGGTACAGTTCACCTTCTATAGAATGGTGAGCACAGCTTGGATGAAGAAAAGTTTTGGGAGTGCAATATAAACTCCAGCTTGGAACTAACACCAATACCATGTCTGGTTTTTGGACAGTAAGGTATTTGCTTTGGTGGCCATGGAAATCCCAGTAATTACATTATGTAGATTTTAAGTATTGCTTGCCATCATTTGGCCCAAGTTAATAATAGAACAAATCCCCCTTACAAGCAGGTCTTATTCCTTCTTCTTTTGTATCATGCATGCATAGCTATCAGGATCGGACAAGAATCTTGGTAGTCTTAGCACTTATGAAACTCATTTGCAGATATCTTAACAACTCGTCCTTGGGGAGGAATCTGCTGATTAATGGACACCATGGAAAAACATAAACCCTAATTTTATTATTTGAGCTCTCTAATATCTTGGCCCACAACTACCTTTCCACTGCAGTTACAAGTTTAGCCCCATCCCCTGGAGCCTCCCAAGCCTTCCTATTCATCAGTGAGTCTATCAATCATCTAAAGGGCTAAAGGAAACTTTGAGGTTGAGTATTAATTTTAATTTATGAAATTAAATTTGCAAATAACTAAATCTGCCTAATAAAATCAACTTATAATTTTGACAAACGGAAGGTAATCTCCTGTGCTTTGCCTTCAAATCCCTTCAGAGTTCCTGTACTACTTACCTTTCTGACCTGATAGCCGCAATCTTCGCTCCATCGATGACCTACTAATGACTTTCTCACTCATAACCTCATCACACGCACGGCTCAAAGACTGTTCTAGAGCTACCCTGACTCTCTGGAATGGTCTTCCACATCCTATTCGGCTTGCTCCTAACTTTTGTTTATTTAAAATAGCTCCTAAAACCATCTTTTTAAATTTGTTTACCTATCTTCTTCTGTCTCTTATACCCTCACTACTCACCCACCACTCCATATCCCTCCCTCTTATTGTGTGATACTTCCCCCACCTCTTAGATTGTAGGCTTTTAGGCAGGGTCCTCTCCTCCTCCTGTGTCACTGTCTGTATCTGTCTGTCATTTGTAACCCCTATTTAATGTACAGCGCTGTGTAATATGTTGGCGCTATATAAATCCTGATTATCTTTGTTCATTTTATTCATCATACAACTCTGTACAACTTGGTAAAATCTTTGAAAGCGCTTTTTATAAATAAATGAAAGAAAAGGAGATGTTTATCTTCATTGGGCTAATAATTACAGATGGAGTGAGGAGCTGGTGGCTTGCAGTTTGGTTTAAATGTGTGCACAAGATGCTATCCATGTATATTTAATCATAATGCATGCATTGCCCTTTTCTGACTGTCATAAATCACATTCTGCCTAGAGCTAGAGAGTGACCTCTCGCTCTTTTTCCTCTGAAAAAGACTATCAAACGAGACAAGCTGAAGTTCACCTTGAGGGTTTACAGATTTCAGGGAAACACTATGTAGAAACTGGGTCAGAAACACAAAGGGCACACAATGGGATGTGAACAAAGGGGGAGAATAGTATGTGCCAACGTTATGTAATTATTTTGTCAAGTTTCACAGTTTTAGAAAGACAATGGTCAACTATCTATCTAATTCTTACACCGTAATACTTTTAATAAAGCAGACAAAGGACCAAAATTCTAGGACTTGGCAATACCTGACTAATGTATTCTACATGTACGTGACTCTGATATAAATATTTGTCAATGGTCTTTAAATTTTGATTTCAATTGTATATTTTATTTCCAGGTCTCTCAATCCTAATGGAACCAGTTTTGTCTCTTATCCCATTGGCCGTCCTTTTTGGTATCTTCCTGTACATGGGTGTCACCTCTCTAAATGGAATACAGTTGTTTGATCGAATCCTGCTTACTCTGAAGCCTCCTAAATATCATCCTAAGGAGTCCTATGTCACTCGGGTAAGAGTTTATGGAAAATGATAGGGAAGGCAGTGCTAATAAAAAAGAATAGTGATGCTACACACCATGAAGGGGGTGAAAGTTCTAATGGTAAAGAGGATCATGAGGAAGTCCAAGGTATGGTCCCATTGACTTAATATTCTAGACACCTTCAGGAAGTCCACTATTCTACCGATGTACCCTATGATTGGTTTGTCTTTTTTTTCCTACAATATCTTTTTGCTAATTTATTATAACTTGTAAAAAAATGTTTCCAATAAAGACCTGTTGAGGTGCAGACAACATAAAACATATATCTAATGCTAGGTCTTTTTTTGTACTATTTGTTAAGATATTGAAAATAGTGTATTCTATTCCCTAGGTAAAGACTTGGCGTATGCACGTCTTCACTCTGATTCAGCTGATCTGCCTGGTGGGGCTGTTTGCAGTAATGTTAACCCCGGCTTCACTGGCTCTACCATTCCTCCTCATCCTCACTGTGCCAGTACGCAAATTCCTTCTTCCTAGAATCTTTTCCAGCCTGGAACTCAAATGTGTAAGTAGCTTTAAAATGTCCTACCACCTTCTTGGATATACGGGAGACACAAATTGTACTGGGCGCATAGGCAAAATACAACATCATAAGACTATTGGAGTGCTAGGGAGGTCAGCAGAACAGGGTGCCCTGCATTTCAGTGTAATATTATACTCTGAACCAAAAGCATTGTCCATTATATTTATATGATATCCATTTTTGTCATATATCAGATACATTGAATTAAAAAAAACATACTCATTGTACAGATGGACCCAACATTTTAATATTGGGAAATCCTGCACTTTTAGATGACCATCCACTGTGTATGGATTTTATTAGACTAAGATTGATTCACAAAACCATATTTATATCACTAAAGGCCCAGAGGTTACTTGCCAAGGTCTTCATCTGTGTCTTCTTGGTTTTGTACGCCACGTCATACTATATCTGTAACAACTACAAATCTCTCTCATCCAGTTTTTAGCTAGCTACAGATTTACTGCTTTATAGAGATGGTCAATGCGATGCAGATGTTGCACAGTTTGATGGGCTCAGTTTCAAGTCAATGAGAACACTCAACCATCTTTTTGGTTCTGCCTCCTTATTGGCTTCGTTTACCAGTCTCGCTTACCAAGGAGGAAGCTAAGGTCAATAGTTTGGCATTATCAAAATAGGCTTTTGTGTTTTTGAATAACATGTCAATTAGAGCTAGGGAGAATCTGCTATGTTATCTGTTCAGTGATAATTTCCCTTTGATCCTTACTTTTAGAGCATTTAGTAAGTATTGGGTATGGGGGAGCGTGCATCTTATAACCATCTCCCATGCAATGCTCAAGTGTAACCAGCCAATACCTATCCTCAAACATCCTCACCTATTGAGGAAGAGAACGAATTAACACTGGAGCTTACACTAGATCATGACTCCCATCTCCAGTAAAGGAAAAGAGCACCAAGGGTGCAATGGAGGGGAAATTATCAGTGAGTAAATGGGCAAAGGGGTAATGGGGCTAATTTATTCAAACCTGGAGAAGATAGACTATCATAGGAGAACATAGGTCATCAAGCAACCCTGCATGAGATTTCTAAAAAATCATTGGCTATTAATTGACAAATGTTGTCAATCCTGAACCATTATATGATGTTGGCTTGTATACTCTAACAATGGCAGATAATTAATTATCCCAAACATATCTGAACTCAGAGGGGATGTAATACCAAGAGAACCAAATACTGCCCTATATCATGGTACCTTTCTTGCTGAACATACTCCATCTTGCTCTCTTTCAGCTGGATTCAGACGATGCCTCTGTCAATCTGGAAGAAGAAGACGGCCAAGACGTCTACCATGAAGTTCAAATGCCTGTTTAAATTCTCCGTGGCCATCTTGGAATTTTTACATGTAACTCTGCCAGTGGAAAAATAAGGTTTAGAAAAAAATGAAAAACCAAAAAAAAAAAAAAAAAATGGCATTGTGCTAAAAGTTTATATTCAATGTCTGTACACACCATGGTATTACAAAGCTATGCATTTTAAATCAATGCAATCTATTATGTTTCTGAATTTAAAAAAAAGTATTTTATATATTTTTATTATTTTTTTCTGTGTGCGCACATCGCTGTCTTTCCAATCTAATCCAAAAAGACCAAAAAAAAAAATATTTCCCAAGATAAAATAACTCTTCTTTTTCTGTGTATTTTACTCTATAGAAACACTTTAAGTTAAAAACATTCTATCCTGCTTAGCTTTTTAGCTTATTTCTAATCCTAATTTTTATATGCTTTGCTTTAAAGAAAAAAACAAATAAATAAAAAAATTGTAAATATTCATTTAAAAATATTATATTTAGATAGAAATAATATATTTTTCACTTCAGGATTTAAATATATGTTTATATATTTTTATCCTATTTATTAAATTAAAGATTGAACCACCCAGATATTTGATAAGAAGAATTGCCATTTTTTTTTTCTTAAACTGACCAAAAGCTACAATCTGAGTGTACAATCTAGTTTTTTTATGTTTTCAGTGGACAAATTATGAAATAGAATAAGCCCAATTGTTATTTTTTCTATCAGGTGCATAAATAAGGTATGAAAAGACTTACAGCTAGTTTTCTGCCATACCATAAGTAATAAGGCCTGTCCCTTGCTAAAATGCTAGGGACGCTTATTCTTAGTGTGGAAGCTGTGATCTCTCTGAAGAGGACTGACACACCCCCTCCTTGGCTGGACCTATAGCTGTAGCTCATGCTTCATACTGATTGGATAGCTCTAGCTCTGACTCAGCAGGGGGTGTGTCAGATCTCTATCGAGAGACCACTGCTTCCGCAATGAACGCAAAGATCAGTCCTTCTTTATAACATGCTGGCTTTTATACCTTTTTATTACTTGTTCAAACTGTATTGTTGCACCTGGAGCATGTTTAACTGATTTAAACTGGAAATTCAATGAAGTCAAAACTTCAAAAAAATTAAAAGTTGAGATCATTTGTATGGTCAACTTTGCTATCTGTTTTGAAATAATGAAAATTTTCTTTTTTCATACAACTTTATTCTGTTTTAATAAATACATCTTACATCACACTGACGATTACATAAAAAAACAAATGGGTTGTTCAATCAGATTGCAGGATGTTTGATCAGATAAATCTCTGCTATAGACAAGTTCTGATGAAGTGTGGATGTCATGAAAATATTAGGTTTTTAAAGAATGTCATGTTTGAATAAACTGATTTGTTTTTGTATTATTTGTTTTACGTTTTTTGAGAAAAAAAATGTTAATATGGCAATGACATGCTTGGCTAATCTGAATATTTTAAAAATTGATAATAGTATTTTATACAAAGAATAAAATAACTTTTTAAAATGTGTATAAGTGTTTTCAATGTGGTATAAAAGGGTAAAGGACACAACTTTTTTTGCAGTGGGGGGGGGACACAACTTCCCCGATTATACAAAAATCAGTTTTTAGGAATCAGTTGTACTTTCTCTGGATTTGCAAGTGGAAAATTTACCAAAATTAGATCAAATTTATGGTCAAAACTGAGCTTCATCTGTTGACCATGTGGACTTTTGAATAGTATATGTATGGCCCCCTTAAAAGCTTTACTTTACTTAAAGTGGCTTTCAAAGCACTTTACATATTATCAACTGGACTTGTTTTATTTCAATTCTCATTCTTACTTTAAATCCTTGTTTAGCATTTTTGCGTTGATTTTTTTTCACCTTTTCTACATGCATTTAACTTTGGTTGTATGTCATTTGTGGTGATGGACTATACATATATAATGGTCACTTGTAGTCTCCATAGGAGATATATGTGACACTGACAACTGGGGGACAAGGATTCAGTGTTATCAGAATGGATGACCAGGTATTTTTTTATTAGAACGTTCACTTGTATCACTGCTAGAAGACCTCATATACTTACCTTCTCATGTCTCCTGCAGTACCAGCCACTGTAAATATTTGCACACTCCTCAGTGGGTACATTCTTGCTCCCCCGTCAGCTCGCTGTGGTTGCTCCCATTGTCTTTGAAGTCAGCACAAGATATATGAGCTGGAAGGAGAAACCACAGCTAGTGATGGGGGCAACAAATAGCCAACCAGGTGGTCATCTTATGCTACCGAAGTCCCATCAAAGACTTCCTACTTCTCCAGTTTATTAACACAAAGGTCTAATGTGCACAAATAAGATGTCAAAGCGTATGCTCACACCAATGGCTGGTAATTTCCTTCCTTCTCTAATGGCAGCAAAGTCTGCCAACTTATAGTGTAATACAGATTTAATGAAGGTTTGTCTAGACAACCAAGTTAGTTCATCCCAGTATTTTATTAGCTCCATAAACGTTAGTAATGAAAAGCTGCGCCCGCTAGATGTCAGTGCACAAACACAATGTCAGACCAGGCCTCCCGGCAGCCATGAACTGCGGTGTAATGCAGTACTGAGAAACCAGCAACTAAAGCAAGTAAAAGCATGCAGTTCCCCATATCAGGCATCCAGATTCCTGGAGTCATTTGACAAAAAAACCTGACTCTCTGTTAAAGGTATTTTCCATTTCTGCTTTGTTCTATTTGCCCCTAGGTGTGTAAAGGTATGTGTAGGCTTTGTATTCAGGCCTTCATACCCAATCAAGGTCTTTTTTTATTCAAATATACTATTTGCATTTAAAACCAGAATCCTTCTCAACATTTACATACGTAAGGGACCAAAAAAAGCACAGGCGGTTCCATGTTTTTCTTTACTGAATACATAAACCATTTTATAATGGGAAGTCCCCCATGAGCCAATGGTTTGATCAATGCTTGTATAGTACAAGCAGCCATTAAAAAGGTGGAAGGGCTACTGCAAGCTTATGGTGCTCATGGATGAACAGCGATTTAAGGTAGGGGCAATGGTTTTACATTTTTGGACTTTTTTAAATACTGTTTTATAGGAATTTGCTGATTTCTTGTTTTTCTAGTGTTAAAAAATGTACTCTGGGGTGGATTTTCTAATGTCTATAACAAAACTTTCCCAAACTGGCTCCTCACCTGGTTGAAAATTTTCATTAATGGAAGGTATCGATCTACCCCCCGTGGCAAACACGACCTAAATTAGTGTAATACCAAAGCTGGGAAGGGATACCATGGATGTAGCAAACTATAGGTCAATATTTCTAATAAATTGTGATTTGAAAATTACAACAAAAAACCTCAACTCATTCTTAGGAGTTTATATTTACCCGGAGCAGGTGGGTTTTGGCAAACCCCAGACCAGACGACTTGGTCTATAGACCTAATATCGGTACTTCATTTCAACTGTGATCAGGGGCCCAAAAGGGAGCCTATGCTGCTGTCCCTGGACCTACAGAAACTATTCAATAGTCTTTCGTGGAAATAATTATTTCAAGTGCTGGAAAGGATGGGCTTTGGACCCTACTTCTTCAGTCTACTGATGTCTCTCTATATTGGGCCATCTACTAAAATATCCCTGGGAGGCATTTTGTCCCTGATCATTTTACCCAGGATATTATACCTTTTCAGGCCCTTGCCAGTACCAGTTCCATGACAAATTATCAATCAGCTTAAAAGCAAAATGTTAAACTTTTTTGGGGGGTGTAGAATACTAAAGGCTACCTTGTATGCTCTTCGTTCTCAAGAAGAACTGGGGGTTCCCAACCAGTGACAAATGAATCCATGATGTGGGTCACCAAAAAAACAAGACTAGTGATACGTTGCTCTACTTTACCCCCTCTCAACTTGGGCCAGACACTGGTCTAACCTTAAAATCCAAGAAACCAATACTTTAGATACAGAAAATTAAAAACCCTTTGTGTATTCCAAGCTCATACAAGCGGTCCCTCTGTTCTGGTCCAACTCCTTTGAAAGCTCGTGCCACATAGCGAACACAAAAGGCCAAATCTCCCTTCTATATGCCAAGCTTGTGGTTTCGGTCATGAAACTGCTGTACATGGAGGCGTGGGAAAATTATCTGGAAAAGACATGGGAACAGGAGTGGAGTGAGATGGCGCACATGCTTTCGAAAGACTCGCTCTATTCAGCTTTAGTGGAAGCGAACTATAAGGTTCTCTTAAATATCCGGTCCCAGACCACATAGCACGCTATTGTCCCTCAGCCTCCCCACTTTGTTTCAGGGGATGTGAGGAGATGGAGCAAATATGATGCTCATGCCCCACAGCTCAATCCTTCTGTTTGGAAGTATTTGGGCTTGAATCCACAATTGTATAGCGATAGATAACAGAAGGGGCATTATTTAGTAACATTGACCAACCACTTCCTAATTATACCCAAATAATTATTAAACTTTATACTATTAGCTGCATGCATGACCTTGGCGAAGGCATGGAAGAAGGTCGATATTCCCTTAGATCCGATAAGATAAAATTAAACTGGATAATGGTTAGTGATTAGCTTTCTAGGACACTCAACAATAAATTGGGGTCCATGGATTACACACAGCCCAATGTAAACATAATCTTACCTAAGCTAGCTAAAGCTAGGTACACACTTTCAAAAATTAATGTTAGAAAACGAACGACTAATGATTATGCACTATTATTTTGAACGACTGTATTGTGCATTCTGTACATGCTGTAACGATACGATCGTTCAATTATATTCCACCAGTGTACACAGGCTAGATACGATCATTTGAACGATGCAAGAAATGTAAAGGAGAAAGTGTACTGCAGAAACAATCCACGATCACTGAACGACTGTACACACAATAGTGAACAATCGTCGCTCAATTAGATCCACTGGGACAGTCGTTCATTTCCAGCGAAATCCTCGCTTGTTGGCGTTGTTGTGCACTTTTTTTGTTAACGATTATCAGACGATCGGTCGTTAGTCGTTCATTTCCAACAATAATTATTGCAAGTGTGTACAAAGCTTAAGTTCCCGACCAGAACAACACTGAAGGAAAAGTCTACCCTCCACCCCCAACATTACCCAGTGTGTATCTCAGTTTTTATCAACCCCCAATAGAGCCTAAAAGTATGAGGAAACTCTGGTTAGAATAAAGGGCACCAACCCAACAACTGGTTACTTATATATGCAGGGGTCGTATCTATTTTGCAAATATAATGCGTATAATTTGATCTGAATTAATGTCTCGTTAGACCTTGTATTGTTCTTTTAGGTGTCTCAATTTTGTTGTTGATCAGTTACACGTCCAACAGGACGGTATTGTTATAATGTGATGTGTCTAGTAATTAATTAATTGACTATTTCTGGGCTACTAAAAGTTTTTCAGCACTCTCCTTCTGAACTAGAAGAGAGACATGGAGAACACAGCATGCCATAAGCCTTTTTTCTAACAATCAAGCTTGGACCACAACTTCTCCACCATCCTGGTTCCTCACAGCCTATAAAGTATTGTGCAGGCTAAAAGTGTAACAAAAAGCCCAGTGCAAGTGTTTCCAGCGTATGATCATTCTTCAGCAGAAAGGTGTCACTCCCTTGTTCCTCGCCTCCACTAGATAAGGGAGTAACCCATGCTAGCAGGTGAATATTCTCACGTGTCCTCCAAAGTGATCCTGCTGTTCATGTATTGCCAGTAACAGGGTTGGCCCTAAGCCTGAATAGTATTCCTTGCAAGAAGTGGCCCCAGCTAAGCCGGTATACCCACCAATAGAAAACATTTAGTGAGATCATACCGTCATGGGATCAGAGTATTGCAGCACAGATTGCCCCTTGGAGTGTGTTCATTCTGGTGAATACTTTAATAAAGAAGGCTTCCAGGTTCCCCTTAAATGATCCCCTACATTCTTTATCATGTAGGGAAGAGACCCTGTCCATCACCAATGGGACCCCTGTTTAGGAAAGTAATGAGGCCTGGTATGAGTAGGAAGAGGGGAAGATTCATGTAAGGATGATCAACCAACGTCCTAGCAGTCATGTATCCTAAATCTCCATTTCCTTACAGCTGGCATATTGATTGACCAATGCACATCATAGCAGCCATATACAGACATCTTTCATAAGCATGTAGTCACCAATCAAGGCGTTATTATTATTAATATAGCGCCAACATATAACGCAGCGCTGTACATTACCTAGGGGTGTCCTAGCACTCTGTCACATCAATGTCCTGGCAGTCACATATCTGCATCTTGTGTGAATCTTGGCTGACCGATGTGCCGTGGTATCCAAGCAGCATTGTCTATAAATCTAAGCAGTCGTGATCAATGTAAGTCCTATAGCTACGTATGTGAATCAGAAGCAGGAAGCTGTCTTTTCATATAAATTGTTTCAATAAATCTTTCATATGTTCCTAGCTGTTTATTAAATCTGGTCATTGCATGTATTAGAAAATTAATATTTAATCTCCAAGACTGATCAGTCCATGCCCTAGCAGTTATCCCTATAAATCTTTCACATGAGTGTTGCCGTCAATGAATGTATTCCCCAGCAGCTCTGTGAATCTTACACCTCCATGCAGTCCAGGCCTTTATCTATATGGAATGAGATGGAATCCCCAGCATATTATAAAATCATTTCATATCATAAATACAGACATGATATAAACTTTGCATTTCTTTGGAGCTGCCTGATCAATCTGATCTTATTGTTACACCGTCATGTAGCTGCCAATCCAGGAATGTCCCAGCAGCCAACTATGTGAATCTTTCACTTGCTTGTAGCTGTCAATCAGTATGTATATCACAGCAGACATGTATCTGATTCTTACACCTATATCTAGCAATCCAGGCATGTTCTTACATCCATCCATATATATATATAAATAAATATATATATATGGAATCCTGAATCCCTATAAGCTGTCAGTCAAGGCTGATCAATACATAGCCCAGCATCCATGTCCACTAATCTGGGATTTCTATGCCGCTATCAGGACTGATCAGTGTGAGTCCTATGTGAATGTATGTGAATCTTACATGTGCAGGAAGCTGTCAATCAATGTATATGAACCTGATATAGCTGTGCAGCTGTCACTGAAGATCTGTATAGTAATGTATATGGAGCACAGGGCTGATCAATACTTGTCCTGGCTGCCATGGAGGTGAATCTTACATCTCTGCAGCTGCCAATCACTATTGATCGATGAATGTCATATATGTGAATGTTACAGCTGCCAATCACTATTGATCAATGCATGTCATATATGTGAATCTCACAGCTGCCAATCAGTATTGATCAATGAATGTCATACATGTGAATCTTACAGCTGCCAATCAGTATTAGTCAATGAATGTCATATATGTGAATGTTACAGCTGCCAATCAGTATTAGTCAATGAATGTCATATATGTGAAT
>NC_092863.1:14707144-14709289 GCF_032062135.1 Pyxicephalus adspersus | reverse complement strand
ATGTCATACATGTGAATCTTACAGCTGCCAATCAGTATTGATCGATGAATGTCATATATGTGAATCTTACAGCTGCTAATCAGTATGATCAATGAAAGTCATACATGTGAATCTTACAGCTGCCAATCAGTATTGATCAATGAATGTCATATATGTGAATCTTACAGCTGCCAATCCAGGCTTGTCCTAGCATCCATCTATATGGGTACAGAATCTTCTACCAAGGCTGATCAATGCCTGCCATGGCAGTCATATATTATGTGATCCTTCCTCATGTGTAATAATAATGGAGCTGTGATGAGTCAGTGCAGCAGATGCAGCCATGGATCTCACATCTGCCAAGCCTGACTGCTGAGTAATATACAGAGGTGATCGTGGTGTGTATGGGGGATCAGTATGTCCCCCCATACAGGTATGCCCCCTCCCCCATACAGGTATGCCCCCCTCCCCCATACAGGTATGCCCCCCTCCCCCATACAGGTATGTCCCCCCCAGATCAGTGGCCCCCCATCCCCCTGCCCATCAGGCTGCATGTTACTCCTCTCCCTGCCAGGACATGATTGGTTCTCTCTCTCTGACGCTTGGAACAACAAAGGTGGAGTCGGGCAGAGGAGAAAATGAGCTAAAAAAGCGAGAAGTGCGGCTCGTGTGTGTGAGCTGTCATCTATGGCCCCGCTCCTATTAAACTTCCATCCATGGTGTGATTGTGTTGGGGGGAAGGCTGGAAGGGAGGGATGGCCGATGTGGGCACCGGGCTGTGTCAGGGAGCCGGGCTGATTGGAAGGCGGGGGGAAGTGCGATGTGTGCGGGGATCGGTGTACGCCCGGGACTCGGTGGCTGAATACAGCGGAGCGCCCCGCGGAGCCCGGAGTGAGCGCGGAGCCCGGCGTGGCTGGCCAGGTTCCCCCCTGCCGGGGCAGCTTGGATGGGTGCGGGAGGAGGAGGAGGCGGCTCCCCTCGCTCTGTCTGCCCGGCTGCTGCTGCAGAGACGCTGGGCGGGGAGAAGGAGCAGGCAGCGCCCCCCCTCCCCTGGAGCTCGCCATTACCCAGGGGCTGCCGCAGCGGCTTTGTCTCCGAGAACCGAGCGAAGAGCCCCGGCACTGCACATCGCGGGGTGAGTCCGCCCGATCAGCCCGATCCTTTCCCCTCCGATCGCCGCTCCTTTTACATTTCTATTCAGGATCGCTGACATTTTTTTTTATTTTTTTCATTTTTTATTATTTTCGATTTTTGCATATTTTTGGGGTTTTACAAGCGGGGATCGGCCGTTCGGGTGACTCCCGCGCCTCCCCTCCTCCATTCTCCGGCTCCCCTCCTTCTCCCTTCCCCGCCTCTCCTCCTCCCTTCCCCGGGCAGCCGATCTTGTTTTTCTCGGCCAGGCTGCTAGTTCCGTGCTGGGTCTGGTGAGGTCGCTCTCCCCCGAGTCTCCGGCTCCTCCTCCTCCCTGCGGCCGGAAGGTGAGGCCGGGCAGCCTGCGTGCCCCTCGGGGAGGAGAACAACGAGCTCGGGCAGGACACAGAGAAGGATCGCGGCTGCTGTGCTCGGGTAATGATCGGGGATCGGGAGCAGCAATGGCTGCAGAGCCCGGGGAGGAAGGTGGGGAGCATGGCGGGGAGCATGGCGGGGAGCCCGGGAGGAAGGTGAGGGAGCCCGGACACGTGGAGGGGGATGGCGGCGTGGGTGAGCGGGCTCTCCATATTCGGCCTCCGATCCCCTCCCCGGTAATACGGGTCTGCAGTCATCTTCCCCGCCCGGGAAACCCGCCGAAGCCGCAGCGATCGGTGCCCGGTGAGGCTGCAGGTCCTCCCCGCACTACTGCTTTCCGGATCCCGTCCCCCTCCCGGTGCTGGGCGGCCCCTGTGCTGGGAGGCGGCGGGGGCCCCCTGCAGGCTAATCCGCCGAGATCACCGACCTCCGCCTGCCCTTCTGGGACTGGATGGGGGGTGATGTCACCGCACTGCCCCCCCATCCAATCCCGCCATCTGTGTGGCACCGGGTGCTGCCAATCATCGCCCCCTCCTGTCTAGAAATATTATCCCGAATCTATCCGCAGCCAATCCGGACCCTGCACCCCCCATCTGCCAATCCGGGCCCTGCACCCCCCATCTGCCAATCCGGACCCTGCACCCCCCATCTGCCAATCAT
>NC_092863.1:14625178-14706536 GCF_032062135.1 Pyxicephalus adspersus | reverse complement strand
CCCCCCATCTGCCAATCATCACCCCCTCCCATCTAGAAATATCCTAAATCTATCCACAGCCAATCCGGGCCCTGCACCCCCCATCTGCCAATCATGGCCCCCTCCCATCTAGAATTAATATCCCAATTTTTTCCCTTTTCACAAAAGGACGTGTGACGTATGTATCCTCCACGCTCCCATTTATTCTGGATTGCCGAGGCGTTTGAGAATTAGAGGGCGGTGTTGCACTTAAAAAACAAACAACATTTTTAGCTTCCATAAAGTGGGCTGTCTACCCTTTTATGTGAAGAGACGTTTCTGAGTTTGGGTACACATTCAGGTCCTTGGGATGGGTCTTCGGGCCTTCGTATCTCTCTAGACCTGGCCTTAGGTACATCCATTCAGCCTTTCCTTACCTAACATGGGGGAGCCCTTCAAATAATTGTCACGTCTTATAATATATCTAATATATATAATATATCTACAGCTCACAATATATTAGCATGTGGCAAGAATACAAAAAGCCAAACCATCGCTGGTGGTGACCTGAGAGGCTCCGATTGCTCAGGGGTCCAGGACCCCCTAGCAATCACTGTATTACATCATGGCCGCCATGCCATGGAATCCATTGACTTTACTCCCCATCCCCTCCCGAAAATCCAGACTTTCCCTGATTAGAGGGAAGTCACCTCCATTAGATATTCCGGGGAGCTGTGCAAGGTGGAATCCCAGCTCAGATAAACCTAATAATTTGTTATTTAGTGCTCCCCAGGGCTGGGTGACCACAATGGCAGCCCAATATCAATGTTGGAACTTTCTGATGATGGTTGCTATAGTTCCTTGGATTTATGTTCTTGATTGCCCGTATTAATTTCTCATATCTTCCTTTACAGACTCTCCTAAATTTGTTCTAAGGTTTCGCCCAGCAAAGGATGAACGGTGCAGCTGGTGGGCAAACAAACACCACCATGACCGCCCCACACGATCAGGGTAATGACACATGGTTTATTTAATGTACAGCGCTTCACAATGTTGGCGCTTAATAAATCCTGTTTAATATTAATAATGGGTTGTTCAGTACTGCGGAGGACTTAGCAAAGTTTGGCTGACAGCTCTGGAAATGATGTGGTTAACATCCAAGCTGGAGGGGCGATTCTAGGATTACAAGGGGTTTGGCTCACCCTAGTGGCAGGACTCTGAATTTCCTCATTTCAACTTAGTGGAGGAAAAACTAGGTTATTTCCCGAACAAATATATTGCAGAAAAAGATCTATCAAACTTCCTTGTAGATTTTTTACCTGCTTCTGTTTTGTGGTAATGTTATACCGGTGCAATGACTAAAAGCGGTGTTAGCTAGGAGGGCTGAACTACTCTTATCAGTGCCAGTGTAGCCATAGTCTGGCCTTCCACAAACTTTTTTTTCCGGAGAAATCCTAAGAATAATTTTCAGCTGTCTGGGAACCCTTGCTAAAAGCAATAACTGGGTCTCGGTGGGAAACGTCCCCTATATTGATGGCCTGTTAGAAGAATGCCACCCATACAGAATGGCACCCTTGTAGACTTTAAAAGATCAGTAGTGTCATGGCACTTACTATATATCCTGAAACCATTGTGAGACAGTCAACTATAGCTCAAGGAAACCCTACCAACCTAAGGTGAAACCCCACAGCTCAAGGAACCTCTGGTTAAGAAGAGTTGCTTTAGCCCAGCCATTCTCAACCAGACTTCTGGGAACCCTAGTGTTCCCCTAGAGGTTCTGTGGGATTCTTTGAGCTGTGGATGATTGATCTCACAATCTTTGATGTATGCATAGTTATAGCCAGGGTACCCCAACCGAAAACCTATTTTAAGAGATCCACTGGAGTAAAAAGGTTAAGAAAGGCAACGGTCATTAAATAATGGAATAATATGACTTGTAGACACCAGGTACCCCATACCCATTTTGCATAGATTGCCCTCTAAAAGCAAACAATATGACAGTCCTGTACTTTATATTATTATATATTATATGTAATAAAATCAGATTGTATCACCTATGTAGATGTTAAATTATTTTTTTTATTATTCCTATCCTACTAGACCAATGGTCCCAAGAGGACATGCTCACTCTCCTGGAAACAATGAAATCTCTCCTGCCAAGCCAGGATAACACTAAGTTCAAGACCACGGAGTCCCACTTGGACTGGAATAAGCTAGCCTTCAAGAACTTCACTGGGTCTATGTGTCGCCAGAAGTGGACTGACATTTCAAACGAGGTAAAGAGAGGGCCTGAGTGTGTCCCTGCCAGTATTGCATAGTGCCCACATTTATGTTTTCAAATGATGTAGATGAAGTGCCCATTCAAGCTTGGGTAGTTCTACAGAACCATTAAGGGCTTCGGGCACATAGTTGTAGAAGAAATTTAAGCTCATACTCACAGTATATAAAATAAATTGACTCTAAAACTAAAGTATATATTTCTACAAACGCATACATTATCGCTTGCAGGTTAGGAAGTTCCGAACGCTCACAGAACTGATTCTTGATGCCGAAGAACATGTGAAGAACCCATACAAAGGAAAGAAACTGAAGGTAAGCAAAGAGTTGACCATATTCTACATTGTTGACCAATAAGTTCTTTCTGAGCCTTTCCTCGGGTCATCTAGAATGCACTAAGTAGCTCAATCTGTCTGTGCTGTCCTCTTCCAGAAACATCCAGAGTTTCCCAAGAAGCCCCTGACCCCATACTTCCGCTTCTTCATGGAGAAGAGAGCAAAATATGCCAAGCTGCATCCAGAGATGAGCAACTTGGACCTAACCAAGATTCTGTCCAAAAAATATAAAGAATTACCAGAGAAGAAAAAGGTAAAGTAGTTCAGAAATTGCTTTTCAAGGGTTGACCCATGGAAGGGAGATGTATGGTAGACCTAAAGGCATATTGGTATTGGTAGTTTTATGTCTACTAACATAGAGTTGGTGTTGAAGGTTGAATGACCCAAGATCTCATATTATCCTTCTAGTTGAAATACATTCAAGATTTCCAGAGAGAAAAGCAGGATTTCGAAAGGAACCTGGCAAGATTTAGGTAACGTGTTCACCTATGACTTGTCAGCTAAGATTATAGATTTGGTATTTTTTGTGCTAATGTTCTTTTGTCTGTGTACAGGGATGAACATCCAGACCTTATGCAGAACACAAAGAAATCAGATGTTCCCGAAAAACCCAAGACTCCCCAGCAGCTGTGGTACAACCACGAGAGGAAGGTCTACCTAAAGCTGAAACCTGATGTAAGTGTGGAACATTGGTAGTCTTTGGGCCAAGTGAAAGTTCATTCCTAGGCCAAGACTTGCTTAGATCTGTGATAGGTGTACTTCAAAGCTTGCTTACATTTGCTAAAAGCTTGTATATATAAGAAGGTAAATATTTGTCTTTTGATTCCAGGCCAGCACTAAGGAAGTGAAGGATTCTTTGGGAAAACAGTGGTCTCAGCTTTCGGATAAGAAGCGTCTAAAGTGGATTCACAAAGCACTTGAACAGCGCAAGCTGTATGAGGTAATGGTGCCTTGTTGTATAGTGTGGGAAGGGTTAGGGTTTCTGTTGGGTTTTTCTTTGCTGGCTGTGTTTCACCAGGACTGGAAGTGTAATATTTCTCTCGTATAGGTATAATTAGTAGAGTGGGGAGGAATGGGTATATCTCTTTTATTCTTTTTCTGTGTCTTCCTGTCCCACCTCCAGCCTTTGATTTCTTGTCCTGGTGTCACTGGAGTTTGCATATATAATTTGATATCCTTCTTTTACAGAACGTAATGAGAGAATACATTCAGAAGCACCCAGAGATGAATATTTCCGAAGAGGGCATCACCAAATCTACACTGACCAAGGCAGAGCGTCAGCTCAAAGACAAGTTTGACGGCCGGCCAACTAAACCCCCTCCGTAAGTTCTTTGAATATATCAGAAATCTGTTATATTTAAAAAAGATAGATAGTTGTATGAATGCTGCATATTTTTATAGGAGCACATGCATCCATTGGGGGTCTGTTTGATTCTTAGTCATGGACATGCTTTTATTCAATGTCCTGAACCATAGAAAGTGTCAAGAGTTACCAACATTTTACACATTATTTGAAGTTGTATGACCTGTTATGCTTAATGCCATGGCCTTTCTCCCCCCTACAGAAATAGTTATTCCATGTACTGTGCAGAGCTGATGACCAACATGAAGGATGTGCCCAGCACTGAACGTATGGTGCTTTGCAGTCAGCAGTGGAAGCTGCTAAATCAGAAGGAAAAAGATGCTTACCACAAGAAGTGTGAACAGGTAACGTATTCATCAACCTGCAATTTTATTGTTCTCTATATGATTGGAGACCCAAGTATGAAAAGTAACAATGAATGCAGTGGAGATAATAGGGGATGACTTAAACCCATTTTTAGATTTTTAATCTTGGGGAATTGGCAAGAAATATTATTCCCATAATCATGTGTTTCTAGGTGGATGGTGGCATAAAGCTTAACAGCCTATGAGGGACCTAAAGGGGTGTAAAGGGATCCATGTTTTAATTGCACCATTTGTTAAAATATTTATGGTTTCTCTCTGTGCAGAAAAAGAAGGAATATGAAGGGGAGTTAATGCGTTTCCTTGAGGTGAGTCCTGTTGTGGTCTTCCTTGTGCCTATAGGCTCCAATCCATTCAATAGTGACTGCTGCTGTGACTTCTTTATGTTAACAATGTGCATGTCTTTGCTTATGTAGACTCTTCCAGAGGAGGAACAACAGAGGGTCCTGGCAGAAGAGAAGATGGTCGGCATGAACAAAAAGGTATTGAACAGTCCTGCCTCAAAATTGGCAGCCCAGGAAGCGGCAAAAGTGAGCAATTTGAAGCTTCACATTTTTGGTATTTATTATGCCATATTCACGGCATGTTGGTAAATGCTATCATAATTGTGTTAGGCAAAGACCAAAGCTGCACAAGCAGAGAAGAAGAAAGCAGCAGATGAGACTGGTAAACGCCCAGAACCACCAAAAACGGCTGAAGAAATTTGGCAACAAAGTGTGATTGGAGATTACCTTGCCCGATTTAAGGTAAATGACATTTTTTTGAAACTGGTGTACTTGGCTAGGGGCTTGTAATAAAAAAAAAGTTCATTACAATATTTATCCAGAACTCCTGAAAAGGGTCACAGGGCCATAATCCACCTCAAAACCAACTTTATTCATGGCTGTTTGAGCTTTTTCCCTTCTGTCTCTATTACTAATCTAAGAAAATGTCTTACTATTTAATTTCAGAATGACCGAACCAAAGCCTTGAAGAGTATGGAGACCACTTGGACGAACATGGAGAAGAAAGAAAAGATTATGTGGATTAAAAAGGCTGCCGAAGACCAGAAACGATATGAGGTAATAAAGGATCATTTGCATTCTGTATAAATATAGGAGTTGCAAAGGCATCAGTCATTAAATCTGTTTTTTTTTTCTTTTCCAGAGAGAATTAAGTGACATGAGGTCACCTCCAGCCACAACAACTGGTGGTAGGAAGATGAAGTTCCAAGGAGAACCCAAGAAAGCCCCAATGTAAGTTTTTTACAATTCCTAATCGGTAGAGGAAAGGAAAAGGGGCTACAGTCCTCTCCCATATATTAGTTTAGTTTTGAGCCAACCCCATTACATTAAATATTTATATGAAAAAAATAGGCAAAGAGGGTTTTTTTGGTGTACAGGTTAGCTCATATTTACTCCAGGTAGCCATTTACCATTGTCTCCGAGCCAGACACGTTCGCCTATTGACTTCCTACGGATTTAAAGTCTCTAAAGTCCCCTAAGGAAGTCAATGGGCAAAACGCATTGGCCTTGGAGACGACAGTATGTGCTATGCCATGCTAAGCCTCTTTTTTTCCTTTAGGAATGGCTATCAGAAGTTCTCACAAGAGCTGCTGTCAAATGGAGAGCTAAACCACCTTCCTTTGAAGGAACGCATGGTGGAAATTGGAAGTCGCTGGCAACGAATTTCCCCCAGCCAGAAAGAGTTTTACAAAAAACAAGCTGAAGATCAGCAGAGAATCTACCGCATGCAGCTTGAAAACTGGATGAAGGTGAGACTTCTGCTTTAGCTTTCTCTTCTTTGGTTGTTCTCCTCCTTCTCCTTCAAACGTAAAATAACCTTTTCACTTTCCTCGTAGAGTCTGTCATCTCAAGATCGGGCGGCCTACAAAGAGATGAATACTAGTGTGAGTATGCCAGCTTGGCTAGAAACAGCCTTTTGGTATGTTGGGGGAAGATATTTCATACTTAACAGATTTGTCTTGCCTTTGCAGAAGCGTAAAAGTACTACAAAAGTGAAAGGACCCAACCCCAAATCCAAGCCAACCTCTCAGAGAAAATCTGTAAGTGATATGTGTTTGGTATTTGTCACATGGCAAAGTCTTAGTAGAACTTTAGGGGGTCACAACTAGATGACTATCACTGACTTGGCTTCTTTGTTTTAGGACGACGATGATGACGAAGATGATGATGATGATGAAGATGACGACGATGATGATGACGATGATAAGGACTCATCTGAAGAGGGAGACTCCTCTGAGTCTAGTAGTGAAGAAGACAGTGAGGACGGGGAAGAGGTGAGCCATTGGGGTCAAACTTTGTTTTTGAAAAGTATTTGTGAAGAATGTAGTACTGACTGGTGTGTTCCTTTCTGACAGAATGAAGATGAAGAGGAGGAAGATGATGAAGAGGAAGAGGAAGATGAAGATAACGAATCTGGTTCCAGTTCCTCATCTTCGTCCTCAGGAGACTCCTCAGACTCTGACTCTAACTGAGGAAAAACTGACAATTATTTTTTTTTTTCTTTTCTTTTTTTTTTTTTCTAAGGAGATTGGGTGGGACTGACGTTTTTAAAGTGTACCTGTCTCCGTTACACTGGAAGCAGCCATTTTTTTTTCTACTAACCTATTCTTGATCAGAGCGCAGCCTGTCATCTAGGAAGAAATGAATATCACTTAAATCAACAACCTGGATGCAAACTGTGCTGTCATCTGTTCTCAGTGATCCATAAGGCTGCTTTATACAGAGTTGTAGAGAAAACAAGACTCCTCAAGTGTGTCAGTGACTGGTACACTTTAGATCGTTTCAGGGCTGTAACGGTCTGGTAGGGTATCTTGGAGCACAATTGGCCTCCATGTAAAAATCTGTATCACAGTTGTGGCACCGTGAACCTTGAGCCTCTCCTACTTTTCTAACTTGGAAGGAAGCTGATGTGCATTTTACATTTCCTTCCCTTGCTGACTATGTTTTGCAACTCTCCGAACGTTCCTGTAAATTATGGGCCATAAAGTATCTGAAAGAAGAACATTTTTCCAACGCAACCAGGCAACTGCTCTTTTATTTTCTGGCCTGTGTTGAGAAGAAAGATGCCGATTGGTTGTCTTTAGAAACAGTTATTCTTTTGGAAGATTTTGTTTTATTATCTCATGTGTTTTTCTTTAATGCAGCTCTGGTTAAAACCCAACTGAAGTCACATAAACTGATTTGCAATCATTGTTCTTTCAACCTCTTTTTTTTTTTTTTTTATAGTCTCCTTTTTTTTTTTTTTAAGTCGACATATAATTTTATTTCCATCTGCCCCCTAGTGCATGGACCAGTTTCACCTTTTTCACTTTGCCTCTTTTCATCTGTTTTTTTTTTTTTGTTTTTTTTTTGTTTTTAAGCCAGAACCACCTTTTTGCATTTGTCAGTAAAATTTGCCTATTGGTCATGTCACTTTTTAACTGGTGCAATAACCACCGCTTGCACTGCACCTCCACCTGAATATTGCTTTACATGTCTCCAATCTTGTATTGACCATTCAGGTTTGCTGTGCTTGGCCCTACTTTCCTATCCCACCATACTGTGTCCTTTCTACTATAATTTTCACTTCAGAGCCAAGGGGGCAGTGGACATTTAAGGTTGAAGTTTTCTAAAAGAACAACTGTCTCCTATCCCTGGAAACCATATAGGATGTATTTATCATGCACTATCAATATGCAATGGGAAGTCAGGTTGGCTGCTTTGGGCAATACAACACTAGCTGGAGCTTTAAACCATGAGAGTTAAGAAGATCACATATGTACTGCTTGTCTATATCTGCAATCATGGATGTCTTGATTTTATGTCCACCTCCTAAAATAAGTTTTTGTAGTCACAACAGGCCTAAGGCATTAGAAGCTTTGGTCACTTGAAGCCAAACATTCTCTGGCTTAAATATGCCAACCTTAATGAAATTTGTGAAACTTTAGTAAAAAGCTGTGTGTGGGCCATTTACCTCTCTCCACATTAAGATTACAGAAATTGAATGCCAGCGTTTTATTAAGCCCTGGAAGTTAATAGTTGAAACCTAAATTATATTCTCAATATGGCGAGGAGCTGAGGTCCTGTTCTCAGCTTGATCCTGGGATCCATAGGTAAGGCACCACAAAGCGCGTGGTTGACTTAAAGACCTGCCATAGGCTTGGCAATTTAAGCAATAGAACTTTTGATTACAATTTGATTTTATATTGATATAATAATTATGGCAAAATTGCAAATGGAAACCTAAAAAGTTAGCTGTTTTGATGTAATCTATTTATTGTCTTGACTTCAATTCCTGGTGATCAATGGAACTGGGAGACCTCTACGTTTCTGTTGGTTATATATGCACTTGTCAGTAATTAAGTAATCTATTACTGTGTATAATAACGGATACAAGAGTCTGACCACACTGTCGGTGCAGTCTGTATTACAAAAGACCTGGTCAGTCATGCCCCTTTTCTTCCTTGCCAAACTATAGTTGGTGAGGACTCAGAGGTGTGACTATTGTTCATCCTTACCTTCATGATGAGCAGGACTGGAAAGGTGGGAAGAGCAAAAAGTATTTCCCAATACAATGGACCTGATTTATTAAAGCTCTCCAAGACTGGAGAAGAAAGGCCAACCTGGAATGGATTTGGTCATTCATTGTCCAGGTCACCCATGATAGTCTATCTTCTTCAATCTTGTAGAGCTTTAATACATCAGACCCTATAAATAGGACTAGAAGGATCTAGAACAGAAACCTGTGAGCAACACAAATCTTTTTGTAATTATTGAAAGAGAAATTGTACTGAGACGGGTGGTGAACAACAGCTGTGATTGCAGACAGGAAGGCAAGTAAAAACAGTGAACCTTGGCGACCAACTTCCATATTTCATTTTCCCACTTCGGTAGAAGATAAAACCTAAGCTCTGGTTGGTTAGGAAAGCAGTTTATTTTGTATTTGAGATGGTTATTCTCAATTGGCCCTGTGGGTTGAGAAGGGGAGATCTTTTTTGTTATGTGTATCAAAATTGTATTTTAGCCACTCGTTTTAGTATGTACATCATATTTTTTTTTTTTTGCCTTTGTGTCCGTTTTAAGAAAACGAAAAAAAAAAACCCTGAGTTACTTTGTATTTTTTTTTTTTCTTCAAAATAGTTTTTCTCTTTTTGAGGGAAATGTAGATTCTTTCTGTGCCCGATGTAGGCACGGTGAGATGCAACACTTTTTTAGTGCATTTTTAGCACTATGGAAAAAAAAAATAGGATGTGAGCAAAGTTACAATAAAGAATTAAAAACAAAAATGAAACCTTTTTTTTTTCCTATATTGACGATATTTAAAAAAACACGGAAAAAATGTTTTTTGTAGGTTAAATTTGAAAACAAAAAAAAAAATTGTGTTTTGTAACAGATTCATTGGTTTAGTGTAGACAGTTTAAAGATAATTAAGTGCGTTCTCATTATTTTTGTTTTGTACAAAAGGGGGATGGGGTGGGGAAGAGTTTTCTGTTAATTACTCTGGAAAGAAAAAAATAAACGAAACTTTAGGGATAAAGAGTTGTCTGTGTTTTATTTATATAGCACTATCATCGTCCGTGGCCTCGTACAAAGTACAATATAGACCAGTGGTTCTTAACCAGGGTTCTGCGGCTCCCTGGGTTTCCTCCAGAGGTTGCTAGGTAAGCTGCAAAACTTCGACATTACAAGAATAAGTCCAGCTGAATAAATTAGAACCTTCACAGGCATTTGATACAAAAAGGAAACTTGTAAGCTTTCATTCTACAGCAGCCATTCTCAACCAAGGATCCATGGAACCACAAGGTTCCTATCCAGTGGTTAGAAGTTCCTCATACTGTGGCTGATTGACCTTTTATTTGATGATGGTGGCCTAGTTCTGGGCCATCGCCACATGGCAGAGCCAGCTGCATGACTCCAATGATCATTTTAGTTGTCTATAAAGGTAATATTCTAGTCACCACTGTTGGGGGGGATTCTTTTCATTGGCCACCAATCTAAGTTTTTTTTTCCCTACTGATCTCCCCTATAAATTTTTTAAAAAAGACCTAAAAATTGTTTTAGGGGTTAAGAACGATTGATCTAAGGCAGTGGTGGCCAACCTTATTGGACCCATGGGCCACTAAATGCACAGACTCCAGACCGTGCATGCGTGGGGAGATGCGTGTCTTCCCCCAAAGTGACGTCATGATACCAGAACCGAGTGGGTAGTAGACAGGGGACATGGTCTATGGCTCTGGCCGGTTTGCCCCCAGCAGGGTTCTTCCCCTGACCCGGCTGGTGGGCCCACCGGCCAGACCCAGTAACCACCGGTTGGCGACCACTGATCTGTGGAGCACAAATGTAGCAAAAATTATGGATTTAAAGAAGTAGAAATCCTGAGGAATATATAAAGTTATGGTTCTTTCTAGAAATGCAGACTGCCATGTTGGTCTGTTTGGTTTAATGTTAAGCTCCAGGGACACAAATAATGAAGCTCTCTGTTTAATAATCACATAACAAATTGTTTAAAAAAAATCAAACATTGGTACCCAAAATCTGACCTTGTATCAGCCTTTTACAAACCCTAAAGCTGCGTACACACGGCAAATTTTTCTCGCCCGATAATCGGCATCGGCCAATTATTGGGCGAAAATCTGCCGTGTGTACAGTGGGTGTCGTCCATCGTCCGAACGACCGTCCTGCCGGATCCACGGACGATGGACGACAACCGATCCTAATGAAAGGGAAGGGGAGGGGGGGCAGCAGGGGCCGCTCCGTCGCTCTCCCCCTGGGAAGAAAGGATCGTGAAAGATCCTTTCCAACGAGAAAAATTGCACGTGTGTACGCAGCTTTAGAGAGCAGCAACCACCAAAGATACGAATGTGCTGACAAGAACATACCGATAACAAGGGAGCAGAGAGATAACCTTATCAGTCTGGTGCTTCTTCATTATTGTCCACTCAGCAGCCTGGGGCAGAAGACATTGCTGTATCCCCCAAAGGTCATCCTCCTGGCTGTACTTTTTAATTTGGGTGATCTTGGCAATTAATGGACTGAGATACAAACTCTCGGGCAGGTCACCTTATATGTTCCGCTTTATTTTAAATAATTAAAAAAAAACTATACTGAGAACCTTCCAACCCTGAATTCCTGATCTGCAGATTAGTTTTACAAACATGCTATAAAAATATATAAAAAGTTGAAAATAAACACTCAAATCATGGAAAGTCAAGTATTCAGTCCAAATATATACTGAATATGAGTGATTTGCCTGAGCTGGGCAGCAGTTAAAGTCCAATACCTTATAATTCCAAAATCCTAATTAGGTTTTAAATTCTTTTCTGGAATTAGGGCCTAGCATACCTAAAAGCAAACTGCTTCGCACCCCTGCACAAGTCTTAGCTTTGCCGAATAGTGCCGTCTACGACAGCTCCTCCTATTACTGTAATACCTAAGTCTGTTACTAAGCAACATATTTTGGGTTTTTGTTTTTTTTGTCAAGCCTAGAACTATAAATTCTTTTTATTATTCCATATCTGGGTTAAAATATATCAGGGTTATCAATATTGGGGATTATATTATTTGTCAACCTAAAATAAATCAATGGAACAATAGTGCAACATCGCAGAAACTGCATTTATTTATTTATATATATATATATATATATATATATTTATATATTTATTTATACTAAATATGTATAATGCAACAAAAACCTCTAGATGGCAACAAATGACTTCCTTCTGTTAATATTCTCACAGGGCTAACAACCAAAAAGGAAATTATGTAACTATCTATAATATCCTTCATGTACGTCTTTTGGTCCTGAAGCATTATGATTATTATTGTTTCTTTGTATTTATATAGCACCGACATATTACACAGCGCTGTACAAAGTCCATAGTCATGTCACTAGCTGTCCCTGTAAGGGGATTACACTCTAATGTCCCTACCATAGTCATATGTCATTAACACAATCTAAGGTTAGTTTTGGGGAAAGCCAACTAACCTAACTGCATGTTTTTGGAATGTAGGAGAGGACCGGAGTGCCCAGAGGAAAACCCACACCATTGTGAGAACATACAGACTCCTTGCAGATAGAGTCTTGGCTGAAATTCGAACCTGGGTTTGAGCGCTACAAAGGCCAGAGTGCTAACCACTGAGCCAAGGTTTATTGCATTTAAAAACTAAATTTAAATTGTAGAGAGCTGAAAGAACATGAAATGTCTAATTTCGAATTCAGTGAGAGGTTCCTGTATAGTCCGATCCTGGTAGTAAGCACAAGAAATATGTAAACTGCAAGGAGCCCCAGAAATCTAGCTTATGGGGTTGGTTTGGTGAGATCATTTAGCGAGACCCATTGTCTGTTATTTAAAGTGTGTCACCCGTAACACATTATATTAAGCCCTGGAAAGTGACATTGTGGGATACATAGGTAACAGTTAGAACATTTGGAGGCAAAGTGCTTGGATCTACAATCAGAAAGAGATTCTACTAATTTAATTTGCTGACGGTAGGGGCGATACTGATTGAATCTGGAAGAGCAGGTCCACCCGAGGACAGAACTGCCTACATGCGCAGGAAAGAGGTGCTGGAGCTTTAGCGAGGAGGAGGTAAATCTGACATTACCTCCCCCCCCTTCCCTTTAATTGGGCCTCCCCACCCACCTTGTTTTCTGCTCATTTTAAAATATAGAAGCCTAAATGTGCTCTTATAATTGTTTCTGCCTTTTTGCTACATCCCAGTAATGATTTCCACATCAAATGGGGTCTTTGTTTTCCCGATAATTGCTGATGCTTATGTCACCAGCAATACAAAATATTGCAATATTGTGTTGTGATGAGCAGCCTAATTGCCTATGCCAATATTTTATCAAATTTGGCCTCCAATTTCATTCTGGGTGAGGGATTAAATACAGAAGGTCATAACACCTATCAGGAAAGCTGGAAATTCTAAAACCAGGTCACCAATGGCAGCTTACGTCATGTCTCAGTCATAGGTCCACCTTATAATTGAAAGCTTGAGATGGTTAGGCTATGTTTAAAAGAATGTAAAGAATCCAACAAAGGCTCCAATGGAAGAGTCGGATGAAAGGAGAATGAAAGGTCAGCCCTGTATGAGATGGTTGGAGGATGTGGAAGATAACCAACGGTCCATTAGTATGAAGAGATGCCATGGGTGGCATCCGGGAGATGACCGGAGAAGAAGGCCAAGGTTGACAGTGGACCGTAGCACATAGCTAGCGAGGTTGAAAAAAGACCACCACGGAAATTATTATTAAATAAAACCATATAGACATAGTAAGTTATTACCAACATGATCTTATAATGGCAACAATAGTCTTGAATCACTCGCATGTGCATGAGGCATTGGTCTAAAGTCTACTACATGTCCAGTGCCAGTGCCAATTGATTGTTAGCCATCACATCTGGTGGAAGCCGGTGGTCATGGGAAGGTCCCCTCCTTTCGGCCATTTGTAACCTCTATTTCCACCATACAGTCCGTATGATCTGTAACGTTTTCTGACCTTGGGGGAACCTTCTAAAATATTTGTAGGGTCCTCAGGAAATCCATGTCTATAATTATTATAACCACAGCTCACAGAATATTGGTTTGGTCAGTAGGAAGAATAATTGTTATATTGATGGCCAGTGGGAAGAATTTTATCCACCAAAGTGCCCTAGGAACCCCGAGCAACCTGCGGAGAAACCCCAAACTATAAACTAAAAATGACGAGTTACTTTTCTTGGGTTTGGAGGTGTCACCAACCATTTACTAATTATCCGTCAGTCATCAAACTGCTCCAAAATGATGGAAATAGTTGGCTTGTTGGGGGAAATTCCCCTATGGGGACATATACACTCATATATATATAGATTTAATTATTGTGAACATGTTACAGCTTTTATATAACTGCTTGTTCAGATTTGGCCTGATAGGAGGATGCTCTAATACTGCATCAAGTAATATCGATCGTTATAGCTCAGGAAACTCCTCACAACAATGCCTATACTCTGTGCAGCTCTCTGCTCTGTTCCTATGACAACACCACATCGTCTCGCCCACCCCTTCCTACGGACCTGCACCTTATCAACTAGCTCACCCCGCCCCTCTTTTCTCATTGGCTCCGAACCCTTTTTCCCTCCCTGTCTATTGGCCGCTGTTGTTTTCTCCTATCATTATCCTCGCAACACCGTAATTCTGCAGTCCTGAGGAAACCGCAGTGGATCCCCGAGCGTGGATGTTGCTGGTGTTCAGGCGGGCACGCCCAGAGTGGGCGTGGCGTTAGGATCGATGTTCTCAGCCGGCGATTGAGGCCGCCTGGCAGGGTAAAATGGCGGTTGGTGCTATTAAGTGCTGAGGATACCGGACAGAAGAGCAGACAGGACTAATGCTGGGTAGGAACAATGGGGGGCTCGGGCTGTGCTGCTCTCACAGGTCCTGGCTTTGTGAGTGAGAGGTGGGAGGGGGTTGTGGGAGTGTGTACTGTATTGTGCAATGCACAGGCATGGCACTGCCACTAAATGACATTCACAGACTGGGGGAGAAGCACCACAAGTCCCAGCATGCCTGTCAGCCATGGCTGTGTGTGCTCCAACCCCTCTGTGCTCTGTATATGTGCAAGGAGCTCTATATTTCACTTGTAGGTGGAGTGTGCTGTGTGAAGTCTTCCATTAAAGAGGCCCTGTCACCACTAATCCATACACAGTACATCAATAAATGGAAGCTTTATAGGGAGCCAATCAGCCACTTCGTCTTGATCGGAACCCAAATAGAACCATGCTGATAGGAGGAGAGAGATAAGAGAGATGAACCTGTCTGTCTTCTGCTTCTCATATTACTGCCCAATCACAGGCTGGGGGAGGGACGAGACCTGTGGGTGTTACTGAACTGTAACGGAGTATAGTCCAGTCTCCTGCTTGTGGTGTGACAGAGCATTGCAAATCATGGGACAGGCTGGACACAACTTTTGTATCTACCTCCATGGCTGTCACCTTTAACCCTTTTGCTGCCAGCTCCCGCTTCTTTTTCATTTCAACTTAACAAACCGGTTTTACTATTGTTCACTTTTTTTTATAATTTTTTTTTTTTTTTTTACGTGCAGGTTTAAAACATAGTAAAAGCCTCCCCCCAAACATTCCATTTCTGAAGTACTAAAGGTGAAGGTTGGGGGTTTAAGGCAGAGCTAAAGTTTCTAAATTGGGAGCTGGTGGGATTTTTATAGCTGGAGGGACTTGGGATGTCTCTTATGCAATAAAACAGAATGTTCTCAATCTTTTTTTTCCCCTGAATATATTGGGTTGCGCATGCTCCTGTGTGCTGGGACTGAATAAACTTCAGCACGCATGCGCAAACCACTCTTCTGGCATGAGCAAGGGAAGCCTTTTGTTCATTGGTCCAAGGCCGGGTCATGTGAGGATAACTCGTCCATTGCCTGAATGTTGGCTGATATCGGCTATAGCTGTCTGGTGTAGCGTTCATCGGCGTGATGAAGTCTAAAAGTATAAAGATAGACGGGACATGATGGTACCCATAGCCTGTTTCTTCTACCTTTCCTATCGGGTCACCAATTCAAATAGACGTGACCACCATATCACCCCAAAGAATTAAAAATGTGTAGAGGTATTTATAGAAAGACTTGTCTATTGGTATACAGGTACAGAGGGGAGGGGGGGTCTCTCCAGGCTTTATAGGTTCTTGCTGTTCCTCCTCTGATATTAGTAAATATCCAGGGACTTTATGGTATAGATCAGCGCTCGCCAACTGGTGGTCCTTGGCTCTGTCCCTGGTATGGACACAACCCGCCCACTACCATCCCAGACTCAGACCTGCTTGCTAAACATCTGGAGGGATCTGAATGTCATGTAACTGACTCGCCATAGCTGGGGAAGGGATATCGGATTGTCTACTTCTCTCAGGTTTCCTTTAAATGTTATATAATGTCAGCTTTGCTTTGTTTATATTGCTGTGTGCAGTCATAAAGAGCCCAAGCTTTACATTTTTATTGACCATCCAACTTTTGTGTAGCTCAGTCATAGAGCACATTCAGTCTTCTCTCCTTGTGTATAACTTTGTTTTGTTCTCATTTTAATGCATGCGTGTGATCAATGTTCCCTCTTTTTGTCTACTTTTGTATAGATAAGGGGGAGTGGTCGCCTGTTCTCTGCCTGGCCAGGCAGCCTCATCCCCCAAGTGCTGGTTGCAAATGAGAATGGAAGACATGTCTCTATCTGGCCTGGATAACAGTAAACTAGAGGTAAGGATGGCTCTCACTAACAGATTGGATTATTTTGGGTTAAGTTGAGGACCTCTACCCATTACCAAGGCTTCTCGTGTAACCTGTCGAAGGCTTCATAACCTCATGAAAAACTTAGGAACCCATTTTTGTGGAGGTGGGCGTTTCAGTCAATTGAAGATACATTTGGCTGTGGAGCAAATATTTGTGTTTTTTAATATAAGCAAATTGCAATCATTCTAAATTGGTGGCCACTTGCTGCAACTACATTTGCAGTATCTGAATACAAATATTTTATTTTGCTTTGAATAATAGTAGTAAACCCAAAACAAAAAAATCACACTTGCCTTCAATCCCGCAGATCCGTCTGGAGGTTTCGTCCATTGGCTCCTGCCTCGTCCCGGTATTTGTCTTCGGCCCGCACGCCGACATCTTTTATTCTTTTTCTGTCTTTTTCTGGTTGTTCTTTCTGTGTCACCAGATCTCCCATTGCACAGGTGTGAGATCGGGTGACATAGATTGGGAAAAAACTTTGCTGATCTCACTGCGCATGTGAGATTGGTTATTTTTTTTTCTGTTGAAGAAAGGGCTCCTTCTTCGCATGCCTGGGATGCTCAGGCATGTGCAGAAGGAGCAGCCAAGAGCTTCCTGGGATAGGTGACGTAGTTATCCTGGGAGGCTCTGCGCTCCCATTCATTCTTGATCGGCTAGGTGATCAGGAATGAAGAGGGCAGTGCTGCACCCTTTTTTATTTATTTATTTATTTTTCTATCAAAAAAAAAGCAAACAAAAATTTTACTTTAAATAAAAGGGTTGCCTATCCTTTTATGTAAAGTAAAATTCTGAGTTTAAGTACGTCTTAAGGGCAAAGTTACTTTTTTTTCTTCCAGAGCATCCACCCGGTCAGCCTTTTTATGTGCTTTTCTGCTATAAAAGTCCCAAGTCCTGTGTTAGCTCTGTGTCGCTTCTTCTTGGAGCTTAGACAGGATTAACCTCCTGTAAGGTAACACCAAGTGTGGTTCGGATTAAAAAAAAAAAAACAGCTGATAGTGGTAACCCCGAGCCACACTTGGGGTAGCTAAATAAATAAAGACTTTCTTAGACCCACTGGAGTCCTCCTGTGTCCTCCCATCCTCTGGCTGCGTCCTCTTTGTCCGATCTGCCGCTTATGAGTGTGCTGACGTTCCCCGAGAGTATTGAATGCTATACGCTGGATGAAAATGTATTTTATAGTATAATAGTATAAGTATAATAAAGTTTGAAACACAAAATCATGCCAAAATAATAAATGTAATAACAAACTTTGACATGATTTTGTGTTTCAAACTTTATTATATTCATACTATTATATTATACTATAAAATAAATTTTCATGAAAGACAATGTACCACTTTTAGACATATAAATCCAGACAGAAACCTCTGCTCACCCATGTAATGGTGATGGGGCCTGGCAAATGGCTGCTCAGTAAGAATGATAGTTTTTGTTTTTGGGGTATAGCAGAATCGCCCTGCATCAGGGCTCAATAAATCTGTCTCTGTCCTGCGTTCACCAGAATCATTGTATTTCATGATACTGGAGTACTGAAGCTGAAATGTGAAATTCCAGCGCCTCCTAAATTTTGTTACCTTTAACTTGCCATTCTCTTACCAAACAATGCTACAATAGGCTTTAGCTGCCTGTCAAATCATTATTAGTATTACTACACAGTATTTATATATGACATATTACACAGCGCTGTACAAAGTCCATAGTCAAGTCACTAACTATCCCTCAAAGGGGCTCACAATATATTTTCCCTACCATAGTCATATGTCTTTTTAATACAGTCTAAGGCCATTTTTAAGGGAAGCCAATTAAACTAACTGCATGATTTTGGAATGTGGGAGGAAACTGGAGTACTCGGAGGAAACTCACACAAACACGGGAGAACTTGCAAACTCCATGCAGATAGTGTCCAGGCTGACGTTCAAACCTGGGACTGAGCGCTGCAGAGTGCTAAACTCTGAGCCACTGTGCTGCCCATTTAATTTTTTTTCTGACAAATTAAAAGTTAAATGGAGATAGTAATGGTGTAAAGGTCTGGCTATTTCTGAGTTCATTGCAGCCTTTCTCCACCTTTTTAACATGCAGGAACCCTTGAAATAGCTTTCAGGCAAGCCCTGCTATGATTATTATATTCACAGCTCAAAGTTCATTAGTGTGGTGGTCAGTGGCAAGAATTCCTCTTACATTGCTATCCAAGTGAAGAATATCACTCTATGCTCAAGGAAGCCCTAGCAACTTCTGCAGGAACTCCAGTGGCCCACGATTGGAAAATGCTGATTTATGGGGTGCCTGCACACACAGCTGACTAGTGATCATACAGATCAAGGCAAACCTGACCTTGTTTCTGTTGTCCCTCTCTTAAGACGACACCGGGATCATGTTTCCTTTCTCTTTAACCAAACTTTGCTCATTCATTGATTTCCAGTCCCTGGTTTTGTTATTGAAGAATGTCAATGACTATATAAAAGCATTACTTTTCCAAAATATCAGCTTTTCTCCCAGTGGTGGAACAACATTTACAATCTGCTACTTTTAAATAGGATCTACACTCCATTACTGACATTTATTTTGGACTTGGATTCCATAACATTAAAAATTTTGCTTATAGATGGATGCAAATTGATTATTTGCTGGCTTCTGTTGGAGGATTCACACATGGAGACATCAGATGTGTGGACAGACAGTGTGCAGGAGAGGACACAAGGGTTTGATCTGCTAAATCTGCTGGAGAGTTCCCTCTTCAATTGACTGAGTCCTATTGTGTTGCACCTATTCATACCATTCCTTTATCATATGAGGGTTTGGTTTTCTTCACTGTTTTGTGCTGCATAGATTTTGTAAGGAGATGTGAAGATCATATTCTCATACTCTCCAAGTGTCTTATAACCAAATTCTAGGCAGGAAACAAAGGCACACATTAATGCATCTGCAAGCAGTGCATTATATAGACTTGATATCAGCCTCCTATAGATACAGCAAAGCTCAGAGCGTGGGGGTAGCAGCACTAGAAGCCAGTCAGGTGTTCTGCATGCTGATAGGAGACGATCCCAAAGTGATCAGTACATTGGTGTGCTACCTATTCACCTATACAAAAAGTGAAACTGCAGCAAAGATCAGAATTCTTCTAACAGACAAAGATATGCTGTGGGGTAGAGCATTGAAAATATCATGACTGGATAGACGGAGATCTTTCTATTCTTAGGAACACTACCTTTCTTTATATATTTCACCTCCATATTTGCCCAGTTCAGCTTTTGCAGAAAATTTTGACAATAGAAATGACCTTTGTTTGTCTGAGCAAAAATCTCTTTACTGGGCATTGTAAGTGCTTGTTGGTAACATACAGAATAGTGACTCGGATGGTAGTTTTCTGTGCAGTAAAGAACAGATCATCTGGATGGAAGCCAGTCACCTGTCCCCTTTGATGATCATCCTGCTGCAATACATTGAACCATTGCAGTTAGATTTCATTGTCATGCATGCTTGTCCTGGGTTGGTAAATATTCCAGCCAGTGGATCAGCATAGCAGCTTGCATATCCATAATGAGCTCAGCAATGCCAGTCCTTCTCTGAGTTATTGCTGCATCATCCTGTAGGCATAAACCCAAATGCTTGTCTCTTTAAGTCTTGCATATTCATAAACTGAACATTCTCTCATAGGGACTCTGGGACTTCATCTGGGAAAATCCATTTCATACAATTGATTCATCCCCTTAGAGATGGGCTGTCTGACTGGGGCTTGTGTGCAGAGGTTGGGTCTTGCTCCGATGATGATCCATTCTGGGTATTTTCACATCACCCTTGCAAGCTTGTTCAGAACATCCATAAATTTGTATGATTACACCACCCAAAGTCTTACGCCCACCTATTTCTGTTCCTGTGGGATTCAGCCACGAAACTGGTGTTGCAAACTCATTCACAGAGAAAATCTCATTCATTTCTATGAAGAGTAGAATTATATCCCCAAGGATGGCCTCTCCATAGGAATAAATGCTATCTCGCTGGCATATGAGCAGGCTTGTTACAAATGTATAGTTATTAGGTTTTAAATAATAAAGTCAGCTAGTTTTTAAAGCAAGTTTCCATTCCAGATGGTATAAAATGTACCTGATAATAAATTAATCAGCAAGCTGCTGATTCATACTTCTGTATCCTCTGTATTGGAAAGCTAGAAAGAAAAATGTATGATTGTATCCAATATGCACAAAGAAAATCTTGAGTTTGTGCTCAAAGGGTCACACCCTGCCAGCACTTCCTGAATCTTTTAGTTTTCCAGGTTTGTATAATTGGGGCTTTTGTTATGTTTCTGCTCCCAACATTACTGCACTGGATTCCATTTAAAGTACAGTAGTCGGTTCTCTAGGTGCAGTCTCTGCATCTTCAGTTCAAAAAAACTTATTGTATTTATAGTTTACATGGTGCATCCTTTGTTTAAAGTGGAGCTAAATTTAAACAGTAAAAAATTGAGACCAGTCGGGCCCTTTTATTGCAAAAGGAAAGGACTGCAGCAAAATAAACTTGCATGCTGGATTACTTTTTCCCTTTCCGTTGTGGTCTTCATCCAGGTTCTTTGCTGACACCGCCAAGATGCTGTATCTCCCATTGATGTGCACTGGATACCACAATAAATGCTATTAGTCAAAGGATATGGCATAATTCTTTAAATATTTTGTAGCTATTGTAGGACTGACTAGACAGCGCGTCTTTTTGGCACGGTTAGCTCAATTATGTTTTTTGGATACCGGACCATCACAGCTATTTGAAAGAATGGATAATATTATGGGGTCCCCTGATGTGCAGCTATACGATAATTCGTGCCCATACACCCAGAAAATGGTCTTGAGGTCAGGGCTCAGTGTGGGCCAATTGAGTTCTCTACACCACAAAATCTCTTTGGGCACATGCATAAAAATAAGAAAAACCTCCAAAACGGTTGCTACAAGGTTTGTAGTGCACATTTTTCCTTATGTGTCTGTATAGGGCTATTCAGAGGTTTAACCTTTTGAATTTTATTTCTGCTGCTCGCAGGCTATCAAAGTGCCCAAAACATCTCTATAATTTCCCCTCCTATTGTGTGTTACTTCACCCTCCTGGATTGTAAGCTCTTCGGGGCAGGGTCCTCTCCTCCTCCTGTGTCACGGTCTGTATACGTCTGTCATTTGCCTAACCCTATTTAATGTACAGCGCTGCAAATTTTTTTGGGTGCTATATAAATCCTATTTAATAATAATATAACAAAAACCCCTTTGGCACAGTTTCTGGCTGGTCCAAGTCCCAGCGCTAGTCTGAATAAAAAGCTATTTGCAAATGTTTATCATACTGCAGACACTGGCACAAGGACTGAGAAGAAAAAAAGATCGATACAGCCGGAAGGTGAGAGTTTGGTTTCAGCAGAGGACTGGGGATTGCCCGAGATTGCTTTGCTTTTCCTTAAACTGTATGGCTGTGGGAGCCGTGTCTGCTGCAGGAAGCTTGTGTCAATCTTGCATTCCATTGCTGGAGGAAGTGAAAGACTAATACCGTTTTGCATTGTGACGCAGTGGGCTTGCAGCATTTTTCTAAACATGTTCCTTGTATTGGCTGAAGATGTGCTGTTTGGCCTAACTGACCATATAAATTCTCAACCAAATCTGATAGTTTGGTCTTGGGTACATTTATACATTTGTGTCTTGTATTTCTCCTAAATTCCAAAGGTGAGGGATCTCACAAGTTCAAACACAACTACAACTTCCCCAAAACAAAACCAAGTTGCATTACACTTGTCATGTTTTGTATTCTTCATTGGTAAGGTCCTAGTTTGTCCAAGAACGGAAGATAAAGATTTCTCGAGCCTTCCAAATGCATTTTTTTTTTACTTGGTGATCTTACCAGTAACACACACAAGGAACAACTTTCCTTCTCCTTGACTCATAACAAGGCCAGTGTTCTCCCAAAACCTTTTTAGCTGGGCACACCACCTGGCACTTTTCAGTGACCACTCAGCTGTTTTTGAATGGTTACAGAAGAGTTGGGTCACAATACAGGGGCTGCCACCTGCCTACAATTTTACTCCCACTCGGCTCCAAAAAATTTCTGGGTTGAGCACTAAAGGCGGTAGGGTGTTGTGTAGTGAACTGTAGATGGTTGATTATTAAATAGAGAAGATTGCAGGAATGAGTGTACAGAGCATAGGGCAGCACTTGGAAGGTTCAGCAGATATCCTTTTCTGTTCCTGCAGAAATTAAATGTTCAGGTTATAACATAGATTTTGGGATGAAGGCAACCTAAGGAACCAAAAAGTTCTGGTGCAGTAAGGGGAAATTCCAACTTGAGGTCAGAGTAAGGTGACACAGGAGTTCATCATTCTGCTGCTTCTCTTTTTACCATCCAGTCAAGATTACTAAGTGATACAGAACTGTAGTGGAGAAAACATGGGTCACCTTTCCTGCTGTGGTCAGTCAGAAAGTATGATTCTTAGGATCAGAAAAAAATGGAAGTCTTTACACAGGATGCAGTTCCTGAGTTGACAAACAACCCAATTGTGTGAATTTAAATAGTTAAAAAACGGCTTTAAAGTTTATTTTGTTGAACTTTTTGTTTTAGACATTTGTCTCCTGCAGGGACTCTTAAATCATTCTCATTCCTTTACCTGTTCTATTCTATTTTTTTTTCCTTTTAGGCCCTTGCTCATGATATTTACACTGACCTGGTGGAGGATACGTGTTTGGGGTTAAGCTTTGAGGTTCATCGAGCTGTTAAATGCGGCTATTTCCTGCTGGATGAGACAGATCCTGAGAGCATGAAAGACTTTGGTAAGCTTGTGTGCCATTTAAATAAAAAAAAGTCGCCACTATGACGAGTATGATAGTGTTGTGTTTAGATAACGGAAGAATTAAACTTTGTTGGGAGTTTTCTTCTCTCATTTACCAGGCTGCAGGTAATGGGAGATCTATTGCTTCATTGCACTTGTGGGCCATTTATTATTTTCTAGCAGTATTGGATTCTAACCATGAAAAATTCTGCAACTACTTCATGATTTAATATGATCAGCAGAGACAACTATTAACCAATCACAATCTCTTTCATGTTTTTTGTATAGTATGGAAACAAATATCCTGTAAAAAGCCCAGGGGAAGGACTATGGTTCTTTAAAAGATTAGTTAGGTTGGTGGCCCTGCATGCGCAAAATTCCTTACTGATCAAAGCAAGGGCCCCGCTGATGGTGACACATGGTTTGTGCTATTAGCCAGGGAACATATAATGGTGGTAAACCATGCCCTATAGGATTACAGATTCCTGCCAATTTCTGCAGCAACATGGCATACTTTCCTCAGCCCACACTTGGTTTTATTTGCTTCAAGGCCAAATGAATTAGTCATCTAGACAAAGTGAAAACTATATAGCTTATTCTTTGTCATGTCTCGGTATTTGCTCAGCAGTGATACTGTTAATGGATAATGATGGATTCTCTGTACAGTAACTCGATATGTAGTGCATGCTATGTGTGATTGTTTTTAGGTTTTGCTGTCTGTAGGCCATTCACTAAGCGCAGTGATTGGGGATAAGCATCAGTATATACGCTGATAGCAGCAGTGTGTCATGATCTCTTAAATAGAATCTTCCTTTTAAAAGAGACTCTGTAGATAATCTCCAATAATTTATTTACTTGGATTTTTTTTTTTTGATAAATGTATTTATTAGACCTGTACCTCTGTATTAGACCTGAAGTTGCTATAGAGTTTCAATTGATAGGCAGAGTCTGTGTAAACTTCTGACATCACATTCAAGATTGTGACACCCAGCAACAGTCCCAGGCAATTTACATGTAAAAACCTCCTTTGAGTAGATGTTCTAAATCCCATTTACAGAATGTTAACCACAGATTTAATCTACAAACATTAATGTTGGTAAAATAAAATGCTTGAAACAAGGTCTCTTAAATGTTGTGACCCCCTGCTATTTTCTTTTGACCCTTTAGCACTTTACATGGTTTTATTTTCTTTCCCCACACTTCAGAAATCATAGACCAGCCAGGCGTGGACATCTTTGGTCAAGTTTACAACCAATGGAAGAGCAAAGAGTGTGTTTGTCCAAATTGCAATCGAAGTATAGCAGCCTCACGCTTTGCCCCTCACCTTGAGAAATGTCTGGGCATGGGCCGAAACAGCAGCCGGATCGCCAATCGCAGGTACGAGGAGGCTCTTTTCTGTGCTCTGGATCTAGCAAGGATTTCCGTTACTAACCCACTCCAGTTACTAACAACATTTGAACAGTTGGTTTAAAGTGAACCTGTCTTTAACTAGATTGTTAAAATATTGCAAATCATTTTGTTTTTTTTTCTATGGGGGTTTAGCTGGGCCCTGTTCTGAGGTTGTGCATCTTACGAAGTTCAGAACAAACTCTTCCTCCTGTCATTTAGCAGCCCACTGGAGCTTCTGTGACTAATAGTCTTGACATTTCATACTACAATATCTAAACTAAGGCCTAAAACCATTCTTACTATTTAGGATAAAGTAACCAATACTGACATGTTACCTTTCAGGATTGCGAGCAGCAACAATATGAACAAATCGGAAAGCGACCAAGAAGATAATGATGATGTAAATGATAATGATTGGTCGTATGGCTCGGAGAAGAAAGGTGCGTTTAGTCAGTCTGGAGGTAACTAACCTGTGCTGTACTTTATTTACATACAACTTTTCTGTGATTGATTCATGAACCTGGTCTGAATTTTTATTTTTATTTTTTTATCCCTTCCCTTTTTTTCTACCTGTGTGCCTTCTTCTGATCATTGTTTAATTTTCCCAACCAATGTTCACTCTTCATTCATTCTGACAAAACTGCGATTTTATTGTCTTTGTCATTCTTTCATCTATCTGCATCTTGTCTCGTTTTGATGTGCACCTTTCTTTTTCCTGCTCCGTTCTGTCACTGCTGCTATATATATCTCTGTTCTTTTTCTCATTCCTTCTCTGTATCTGCTGTACAACTTCCCCCATTTCCAGCAAAGAAGAGGAAATCAGAAAAGGTAAGACTTTATTAAATTTTGTGTTTGGATTGTAATGTGTGAATGTTGGTATATATAGGCTGGATTATGTGCAGCTGCACCTTGGGTCTTTCTAGATCTTTGTCATACATGTCCGGATGGGAGAAGGCCAGCTAACTGGCTTGTGTTTAAGGTAGCTGGTTAAGGTAAAAAGTAGATTTTCAAGCTACTGCTTGGTCTCAGTAACTTTTCAGACATTTCCTGTAGGATTGCAGATCGACTTAATAAGTAATTATGCTCCTAACTCTAAACTATTTTATCTCGCCAATCTACCATTATATATTTTTTTTACACCTATACTGGGTTAGAAACCTAGAGAAATGATTAGAGGTCCTGACTGTCTATAATACAAAAAAATGTAAAACCGGACATGTTTTGCTAATTCTTTGACTTTTTCAAACCCTAAACATGAGATGTTCACTACAGTGAGTGTGAGGTTCCCTTGTATTATTAATGCTATTAAAGATCTTTTTTATATCTAAAGAATATCTGGGGCTTTACCACTTCACCTGTGGGAGTAAGGATTAAAATGGGCAGCTAAAACTACACCTATAGGATTTCTTTTGTACTGTCACCTAGCAGGGTTGGCTAGATTGGGTTCGAAATATCTATTAAGAGTCAAAGGATATCTGTCGGTTTAGGCTTGTCCTCTGGGGTCTGTCTAAAGAATAAATTGGGCAGCAGCTAGTTACATCTGCAGAGCTTTCTACACACTTAGCAAGCAGTAAATGTTGGTTTGTTGGGCCATTAGTCACTACACAATGCAATGATCTACAGAATACTTTTTATTGCTGGTTTGTTTTATGTTTATAGCTCCTTCCAGTGTTTTACCAGGTTGTCTTGTTATTATTATTATTAGTACTTATGGTAATTTGTTTCTTTTTCTTTTCAGAATCCAAATTCTCCACGGAGATCAAAGTCCATAAAACACAAAAACGGTATGACATATATTTTATGTTCACTTGGTGTAAAGATGGCAGTGTTGGGAAGTAATCAGATGGGGCATTGGTTGACTTTTGTCATGGTCAAGCCACTACCTTATAGACATAGTCTTTGGGGTAATAAAGAGTGAATGATGTGTTATATGAAGATGTAGGTTTATAGGAACCTAAATTAAACTCAAGTCAAGTGTTTAGTTTTCTGGCAAGATGTAGAACAATTGATGAGATGTTTAACTAAACAGACATTTTTTTTTTCTTTAGGCGATCTCTCGGTTAACACTGACCCATTCAAGGTACAGTTCTGGTTCCTGTTCAGCGCCTGTGTTTTTGGTTTATTATTAGTAGAAAGGCAGTTCATTACTTAATAAAATCAGATTTACCCCAGTGCCAGTTGCCACACTATCAGTTCCTGCAAATGTGATCCAGTGTGTGGCTGGGTAACAAGGAGCTTGCTGCATGTCCCCTGGGCCCAAGTCTAACATTTCAGCCATTTACCTAAACATCATGTACAGCCAGTTAAGTGTGTGTGTGTGTGTATGTGTATATATATATATAATATATATTAAATTATACAAATTAATTGTGTGTTCCTTTAGCAGTATAGTAGCAGTTCCGGAATTAGTTATGAAAACCTTGGACCAGAAGAGCTTCATACACTGCTAACGACGGTAAGACTTGCAGGAATTCATGACTCATGCTAGATTTAGTTTTTCTATATTATCTATACAGTCTAGGGAATCTGTGTGTATTTAAAAAGTATTCCCTTTTAAAAAAAAAAATAATAATGTGTGGGTGAAAGGTTTGTGCCACCTCTCAGGTTTATTCTTTCTTGCCTATCCATGCATTCATTTTCCCTTTGGTATATAGTTACATAGCAAGTCAAGTTGAAAAAAGACATAAGTCCATCAAGTTCAGCTGGAGATCAATACTTTAAAATTGTATTATCTTCTAGCTTGAAAAAGGGTAAACAAGACCCAAAACATTACCCACAGATGGCTACTGTTCTTTGACATTGCTTGATCATGCTTGAAACAATATGTTTCTAGAAGTTTCTGGTGCCGCATATTTTGTGATTTCATAGTTCTGATGCACTGAACAATAACTACATGCACAAGTGTTCAAATAATCTGAATTTTTCTAGCAATCTGTCTGTTACATTGTAACCATCATAACACTATGTAAGTGTACAAGTTATGGGGTGTGGCACCACAAGCATGCTCATGCCCCATTTTTCAATACCAGTTTATTGTCGCTGAGTCACTCGGGTAATTCATGTGGTAACATGCTCTTGCAACATTAGAACTGCTTATGAATGGTGAAGGGAACTGATCAATCAGATGTCAGCCTAAAGTGTTCAAAAGATGCAAACCTGTTACTATTTAGCATAAGATGCAACTACTTATCTCTTTCTTTTGTGAAAATTCAAAATGTTGTCGGGATCTTTATAGCTTCAGTAACCTGTGTATGGTGACTTCTACTGCATCCAATTTAAATGTAAATGGCTTGCCAAAAATTTCACTTCCTTACTCAATGACAGATATCACTACGAAGTAACAAGTAACTTCCCCTATGCAGGAACAATATAATACGGTGGTTCAAAGCCTGCCTCACCTTCCCCAGAACTAACTTCTAGCTGAATTATCACTTCTTGCTGCTCTTCATTGCCCACAGCTTTATCTAATTCTTTCCCTAAATCTTTATTTGGTTACTGAGCCAGGATACACCTTCCATGGGTTTACACATGTCTGGCTGTAACTCATCTTTAGGTGACCACCTATTCCTTTTTCCTTGTCATTAATTTTCTATCAGGCTACATTTTGGGTGCTAAAAAAAGTTCTGAGCCATGGCAGAATCCCCCATAGGATGGGTGTGAGCACTTGATGCATATGGTTAAGTGGTGGGAGGTTTTCCATTTTTTTCATGGAAGAAAACTCTCCCTTTACCTGGTTGCATTTTCAGTGACTCTGCATGAACTATTTACATTTGGTCCCCAACCCCCCAAGCTATGTTTTTTTTTTTTTTCTGAATTGGGATTTGTTTTCTTCTAGCAATGTGGAGTCATATCAGAACATACCAAGAAGATGTGCACCAGGTCAGTGGGATAGGTGAATGCATGTAGCATCAATGTATGATTTATGAAAACTGAAACAAAGATTTCAACCAAAGAAATCATTTTTATTGCTGATAAAGAAAAACTGGTTACTTTTGGCTTTTCCTACTGGTGTCCCAACTTTTTCATTTTATAAGGAAACCTTTCAGTAGGAAAAACTATTGCTGTTGTTCCTTTGCAATTTAAAAAGGACTTGTTGAGCAGGAAAAATTGTGCAACAAGTAAAATCTGATTACCTGAGCAAAGTATGCAGATTTTAACTTTGAAAGTGACACTTCCACCAGATCTGCTTTGGCTGGTGAAAATTGTTCCCATAATAGATAAAGTTTTCCAACTTTACACTTTCATTACCTTCCTTCTGCTGGTCACAACTAGTAGAGAATAATAGACACCCTTCCTGGTAAACATGTCTGCAGAGCAGATAACTGGACTCTACCTGGACGGACAGTCATGTCAGAGACATAAGGCCATATCCTAATTCTATCATGTCATGGCAAATTTGTTGGGGCCTAGTTAGCAGCCCTTTCATTTTAGTTGATTTTGGAAGTATTGGTCTTTTTAACTATCATTTATAAAATAGATTGCAAGAATGGCGGCCTGCATGTTTCTATTCTAGAAAAAAAATCCTCAGTGGGTATAGAAAAAAATCACCCCTTTTAAAATATTCAAATATGGTTGTTTTGCAGCCAGAAATGAAGACCCTAGATTTACTAAAAATCCAAGGGAAAGATAAAATGGCAAAAGTTCAGGAGAGGGAAAAAGTCACCAGTGTGTCAGGTGAAACTGTTTCTATACAAGTAGTTTACCTGTGTATGTAAAAGTTACCATTCTGCTTTTTTTGCTGGCACTGGCAGCAATTCACACTGTTTTACAGACAAACCTAAATAACTAATTAAATCAATGCCTTGTATAGCTCACAGTATTCTTGTGTTCTTCTCCTCCTTCTTTCAGGTCATTGCGATGTCCCCAACATACAGATGACCAGCGTCGATCTGTCAGAGTTTACCTGCTAGGCTCCTCTGCGTAAGTGTTGTAGTCATGCACATTAGATAAGAAGTGGTGCCAGCTGATGGCCTTTCTTACAACACTTCTTACACAGCCCCCTTGTCTCTTACAGGTCGCTCCCAGAACCTGACGGCATTACAGACAATGACAGCTTTGATGTGGTGGAAGGGCAGGGCCTGATGAGTAGGATTCCATGGGATGGATCCTCTGATATCTCTCCATCAGATTCTGCCTCATCCAAAGCCAGTAAGTTAGTTAGCCTGGAAGAGGGCAGATTTTTTATTTGTATGTGTCTGTCTTTGTACAATCAGATCACACTGCAGATGAATGCGTAAATACCAAATTTAGCAAGGTTATTAAGCACTGTTCAGATGCCAAACACAGAATAACACAGTGTCTGTTTTTGATATTGTGGGCTGCTATAGCTGCTTGATTTACGCATATATTGCCGCTGTCCTCTTGACAGCTGAGAATTGCTGTTCAGTGTCAGATGCGAAAGAGTAGCACTGGGGCAGGTTTGATTGGGTTTCTGAAACACCCATTGTCTGCGGCCAGTAAATTTAAAACATTGTTCCTTTGGCACTTATTGGATCCGTGGCTGTACATGACCCTTTGAGTTAACCATGAATTGGGGGCTCCCTTAGACAAAACTGTTGTTCTATATTAGGTAATCTAACTAGGTATTGATTGGTTGCTATAAGACATTTCTTTCCTTTTTTGCCCGTTCTTGAGTTTTATACATTAACTTCCATAGGTCAATTCTCATCTATTGATCTGTGGTATAACTTGTTGATAATAACTTGTTTTTAATGAATTGTTCTCTGTCTGCTGCTTCCCAGGCACGAATAACTCAGACACTCGGAAACCCAAAAAGAAAAAGCCAGGACATATCAGCATGGGCAGCGCAGGGGGTGGAGGTGCCAATAAAAAGAAAAAACCTAAAGCCCCTGCCCCTCACACACCCGGAATGTACAGTGAACTTAATTGAGACAAAGGACATTGTGATGCTATAGACCAGATGCCAGTGGGCCTGTTTTTACACAGGTGGTTGCCTTCATAGCCCATTGGCTACAAATGGTTAAGAATGGGCTCACCCCCCCCCCCATCTTTCTTAAGTGATAAACCTTCTACTGTGAAGAAAAGTGTCGTCTGTACTACAGAAAGACGCATACAATTCTCCATCAAGCTTTTTCTTACATCTCCATGTTCTACCATGTTGCGTATGCCTTATCTCTGCTGCCTGGCTGCCAGTAACGTCATGCCCAATCATGGAAACTTGGCTTCGGTGAAGAGTTTGGGGTGAAAAAGAGCGGGGGGTGGGCCACAGAGAGCGGGAGGCCTGAAAAGAGCTCTCCTCTCGTCAAAGTGTTAGACCTTTGCTGCTGTGTCGTATAGCGACATTAGGTCTTTCAGTGGATAACTGGACTTTATTTTCTTTTTTTTTTCTCTCCATGTGGCGACAGGGCTCTGCCCTCCCCGTGCTGTAACTCTCATCTCTGGAACTTTCTGGAATGCGAGGCCGTAAACTTGAAGACTTGCAAAAAACCACACGTGACCTCATCACTTCCGGCACTAAGTGTTCTAGGTGTTTGGTGTGCGTGCCCTGGCGCTGGCCAGGGGCAGTAGCATCGAAGTGTATCTGCCCCTGGCAGGTGGAGGGGTTAAAGGATATCTTGCACGTATTAAAAAATCAAACAAAAAAAAAAACAATTCACACTAAGTATTTCATTGCAAGCCCATGTGCTTCATTGTAAATGTTTATAATGGATGCATCCGTCACATTGTAATTTGATGAAATAGCATCATGTAAAGTCAAAGGGACTTTGGCCAGAGACGGGTAAAGGAAAGGCCAATTTGCTGTAGGCGTAATCTGACAGTGTTCACACAGGTGATTGTTTTTGTTGTGATAAAGACAAATTAAACTGTTCTCATTGTGTTTGCCATGCCTGAGGGGAAGGGGGGAGAAGGTAAATAAATAAAACAGACTTGACAAGTGCTCAGGTACGTGGAAATAATCCCCCAGTAAAATAGCAAGAATTCCTTAGTGCATGCTAACTTTTTTTTTAATAACTTCCACTGTGCCAAAATAGTAACATATTGCAGCTTACCATTCCTTATATGTGGTGGCTGTTTTAATCATTTTTTTTTATTCATCTGGTGATTCTTTCTTCTGCTTTGAGGGTGTGAATGTTCACTCACCATACCTACTAAGGATCAGTGTTGCCATTAGTATTACAGAGCAATATAATATAATGCCCGTGACTCGGCACCTGGAAATGGATCTGCAACTTCTACCAGAACCCCAATGCATAAAGGCTATTTCCCTGCCATTCCTGTATACTCCAGTTCACGGCTTTATTCTATAATGTAGGCTGGCTATGCTGAATAACTACACTTAGAGGGAAAGTTCCAACAGTGATTGAACAGAAACTATAAAGTGTTACCTACAAAATAGTTACGTTTTAAACATAGCAGAGCTGAAGAAAAGATTTCCTTAATCGCAGCACAATCCCAAAAACATGGGGAGGGCTGGCTGGTACTTTCCGTGTCTGCTAGTGTCCCAATCCTGTAGGTGGTAGCTTAACCTGAAGACACCAGAATTTGTGTTCATAAATGGTTGAAAGAAACTTGAAGACTTATTCATGCGTAGAACATTTAGTTAGCACATTCTTTACATTAATCTAAAGCAACCTCTCCTGACCTTTTTACCATAGGGCAACCCTTGAAATATCTTTCAGGTCTTTAGGAAACTACAATTTTTACATCCATAGCTCACATTATATTGAAGTAATGTCTTTTAATTTGTTGGGCTTTGTGAAGACCCTTACTGATACTAAGGATCTTTTTTGGCTATCAGTTAAACTGACCTGGGATGCACAAATTGCTCTTTCTTCAAGGAACCCCTTATAACATTTTGAAAATCCCTGGTTAAGAAACTCACCTAAAGAGCACATATGTAATTGTGATTCCCAGGTGTCAATGCTGTATTGTATTTATCAGTCTCCTGATCTCTGCTAGGGCAAGTTATTCAAAAGGCAACCTGGGTAAATAGCTTAGGGCCTGATGGGGGGGATTAGACTGTCACTATAGATATCTTTGCAGCCAGCTTCTATCGATGTTTAAATATTACTAATCCACAGATGATACCGCCATTGCTGAACTGCTTCTCCCTGTCCTGCATAAAGGTAGTTGCCAGACAAATGTGCCGCAGTGAGTAGGAACTCCAAGCCGGTGAACACTTTGCAGAGACAGCTGCTCGCTGACTCAAGGAGCAAAAGGTGCTGTCACTGACCGTCTGTTTCGTCATTATAGCTTGCTGTCTGACCCCTTCAGGAATTGGGACTGATTCTAATCCCACCAACTAATAAGTAAAGTATTTGCAAAAAAAGATAAATCTTATTTTAGGCAAAATTAGGGGCAACTCTTTCCAATTGCAATATTGTTTTAATTGCTTGTTCTTGTCTTTTCCCAAGGTTTTAATTTTTAATAGACTTTGTAATTTGTTTATTTTTTTGTGATCTTCTAAAGAGAGAAGCAGGGATTTATTCATGCAAATTGGCAAAATTTTTTGTGGATTTGCTTTTCATATATGAAAATGGTTAATGGACTGTTTCATGTTAATAGTGCAGCTCTAATACAGTTAAAGGGGCTTCCATTTATTATTCAGAGCTAGGCTAGCTACTGACACCGGATGAGCATGCACCAGCCCACTAATAACTGATAATTCCATTGAAAAGTTCTCTTACAACTATGCATCCAGCAGTGTATGTCTGTGTATCTGCAGAAGCAAGGAATTTCTTTGGGGAAAAAATTAGCAGGGGATTGGGAAAATCCACCTGGTCGTCCTGCATAATTTCTCATGCAGGCTGTTTTGGCAAAGAATGTTTTCCAGTTTGATCAACATTCTCTTATGTTTGTACTCGCCTTAACTCAAAGTACTTCATACTCATTCCTAATTATACTAAAATGCTGCTCTCTAGTTCTTATCCTAGAATACCATGATAAACAAGGACTGCTAGATGAGTAACAGGGAGGCGAACATTGTCCACCAGGGACATTTATATTATAAATGTGCAAATATCGCTGCAGTGAAAGGAGAAAATGAAACCAGCCACCTTTAAATTCCCTAAATGTAATTACCTGCTGCAATCTTTGTAAATATGTTTGTGTGTATACATACATGGTTCCGCATTTTTGCCTAGGGGTCTGTTTTGGCCTAAATCCAGCTCTAGTCTGTGTAGGACAGAACACTCTTACAGAGAACAGCGGCTCCCCGTTCTGTACATACAAATCCTATCCTACAGTATTGTGCAGTAACCTTCATCAGACAGGTAAGCCCCAAAGGGTGCCCCATGCAAAGAAACAAAATCATGATGAAATCTGATGCAAGAGCTTGCAACTTTATTAAACATGCTGAAAGTAGAATTCTCTTTGTTGTCCTGAAGCATTTCTTTTAAAGTGGCATGAAACAAATAGTCACCACAGCAGGCTTATGCTGAGCCCTGGCATTTGAAGATCCAGTTTTTGCTTCCATGGCTGCATAATTTGATTTTAGGTCAGAAATCTAATTTTTAGACTGGATGACCAGCATGACAGTTTGTATTTTCAGTAGGTCGGCAGTTTACTGACATATTTGATGACAGGTTTCATTCAGTGCATTTTTTATTCAAATTGGCTTGCTGTTTAATTTCCTCCACTGCCAGCAGCTCCTAGGTTATAAATGTGTTTAAATGCTCTGAACACACAAGGCAATCTGTTCATAATTTAGTTTTAAGTGCTAAATTATTCACTGCTGTGTTAAATGGCATGCATTACTAAAAAAAAAAAAGTAGAGTCTTTGCCTTGAGCATACACAAGTACCTAAAGGGCCTTGACTTATGGCTGGGTTTTACCCCCTCCCTGAAAGTGTTGACTTTCACTTCAAAATATTTGATCTGGGTTCAGTACTTTTGTTAGTTACCCAAAACAACCATTCAGCCTGGCACTGCAGGCTTTGTTGGCTCCATGCCTGTAATCTGGATCAGTGCAGATCCTGGAGCCAGACAGGCATTTATTTTTGGAAGATCAACAATGACTGGACTTAGCCACATCCCACTGATGTTTTAAGAGGAGAAAACAAAAGTGCACTCCTAGCTTTTGTTCTGTTGATAAAATATACTTCATCTATTGTTCTTGCTCAGTACTTTAGGAAATGTTTTATGGCCACTTAGGAATAGTGTAAGGTGCAATTTTTACTGGTGCAGTAAGCGGTAGATATAATGTGCCCCTCGGGAATTTTGTCTTATCCATTTTTATAGCTGTCATTTAAAGTACCCTGTTGCTACAATCATATTAAAAATAATCTAGAAATAATTGTAAAGGTTTACCTCTTGTCTTATGTCACCTTGCTGCTGGGATATCGTTCTAAGTCTGCTAGGAAACCAACACTTCCAGAAGTGTCACTTTGTTTCTCCCTCTGCTCCCCCTAGTACTATTGGATACAATATTTATGTAGAATGGTACTGGGGGGGTTAGTATAAACCATAAAGGCCGTTTTATTATATAGCCAGAGAAACTTAAAACTACATTTCTCAACAAAATTCCCAGACGGCTAGGAACTTCTGTTCCAAAACCACTTCACACTTCAACAACCAATTCACAAGTTTGTGGCGGAGGTGAAGGTGGCCTAAATCTAATGCAAGCTTGAATGTAAATTATGCAAACTGATTCCGGGTGTAGGTTCTGATTAAATTTAAAAAAAAAAAAGTTTGATTTTTCTATTATCTAGTATGGGATAGGTGGTTGTCTTTTGTGCTCTGTGCATGACATAAGTCAACTACTCCATGATAAAGTCCACATCTTCCCCATTACCTTGTGATCACATATCAGCCTGCCCTGGACCATGGGAGGGTCCTTCTGTAAGTTCTCATGTTATTCCCCAATAGCATGGTCTCTGCTCATTATCTGGGTCCCAACACAAGGCCAGAAAAAAGTGGCGAGCCTGGACCTCAGTTGGTGATCATTGGACTCCCAGCAGTGGCACTAGAATCATATTTTTACTATTTGCCTGTATTGGACCAGTGGACACCAACCAACACTTCATTAACAAAGAAAAATAAAGCTCTCAACTCTCAAATCCAGTTCATGAAGAAGCAAAATTATTTTATTCATTCATATATTAACCCTGTAGATCTTTTTCATTTCATGGTAAAATAAAAGCAGCGGTCGTATTTCCTCCAGTTCTTAGTTAAGGTCAGGTAATGAGCCCAGTCAAAACATAAAAACATTTCATCTTGGTATTACAAGTAGTCCATAGTAAAGTTTCCTCACACCACTTAGAAACCTCCATCCCATGTTCTAATCATAAAAAAATAAAAATAAAAAAATTTACTGATTTCAAGACAATCCCTGATCCACAGAACTTTATAGTGAAGCCCATCCCCAAGCCGGTCACTGTAGGACCAACAGACAATGGCTGCCAGGTGTACAGTCAGTTCTGCCGATAACACATCTAGAACAGAAAGTAACTTTTCAAATTGATGTACTTCCCCATCTTATTCCTTTTATATGCATCAAAGTGTGAAAGTTGAACACCAGGCAGACAGCTTGATCCACATTTGAAGTACCTAGGGGTCTTGAACTAGACCTCAGTGGTTTTTAGTAAAAAGGACAGGACTAGGTGCTGCCCCCAGTTGGTGACTGAATCCCCAAAAAGCATCACCCCACTACTGAGGCCATTCCAGCATCTGCCTTCCTGTAAGCATGTTCTTATTAAGCATTTTACCAAAAAATGCTGCTCTAATGGGAGTTACAGGAAGCCGATAGAAAGATAGATTTTTAGGTACTAATATATATATATATATATAAAAATATATTTAAGTATTTTGTATTCTTGATTTCTGCCTGAGGTTTAGCTTTAAAATATATATTTTATCTCGTAGGAAATGTTCAGCTTTTTGCTACCACAGACAGAAGCTATAATCACTTGTCAGGGTTCGGATTTTGCAGGGCTGTCCAAAAAGCTGCTGCAGTGTACCCCAATACTCCATTGGTGGGATCCAAATCTCGGGTCCCATGGACTTAAATGGGGAAGGCTAGCTGAATGTTATGGAGGTGCTGTATCAAAATTAGTGACCCTGTGTGATCAACACTTGGGGGGGGGGGCACTGTTTCAGTAATTAGAAATAATTAGGGGTTTTGGAGAAAACCAATGGGGGTATGGGGACATATTTTAAGGTTGATGTCTATGTATCGGAATAATGGTTGTGGTGAAGTCACCATGGGGGTCACGGACTGATTGTGCGGTTATTTTAGGAAACTGGCTGCAAATGGGTGAATCTGCACATATTTTGTAGCGTGAATACTGATAAAGTCACTATGTGGCAGTAACCAGTCCCTTTAATCATTCATTGATATATGGTTGTCTTGCAGTACTAGTCAAAGCTTTGAGCCGCCTTAGTGCAGATTAAAGATCAGATAAACTTGCAAGGAGAACAGATAAGTTGGAGCCTCTTTGTTATATAGATAACACAACCTATGGTTCTAGATGCTTCCTGCTTACAGCCCCATAATGCCAAGAGCACAAAACCTGAACATTTCTGAACCCTTCTGGGCACAGTGCAAACATGTTTTGGGTATAATGGCACAAACATGGTAATGGATTCTTTATACAAAGTTTATTATATCGCTGTCTTCAACACCTCTCATATACTGTACACTCTGTATCATCAACCATTTATTGGCTGTGCAAAGTTAAACCTCAAGGTCTGCAGACCTGGGCTGGACATGCTCTTCCATAAACCTCTGCCATTAAAAAAAAAGAAAGGTGCAAGTACTAACACAATATCATCTGTGTGGAGACATTGCTTCTCAACATGCGCAGGATTCTCAAAATCTGTGCTCTGGCCAACTTTACACCATGCAACACCAAGATACCTACATTTCATACAATATGGGGAAAAGAATTCTCATGGCCTTCTAACACATTACAACAAGGTTGTATCAGACAGAAACCAGATTTTACCATTCCCATTCCAAGGACATTGAGAAAGAATTGTCTGCTATGGGTCACTGTATGCTACTACCCTGTGTATTGTGTTATTACAAAGAAATGTGTAAGGTGCCATTGCAGACGTCCCTATAGAATCACGGTCATTGTGATCCTTGGGCTTCAATGAATAAATGACTTATGAAGCCTACATATGAACAAGACAATGATGGAAGGAACTAGCAGGAAGGTCTGAAATGGCAGCCAATGGTTTATTCCCATCAAAGGTCAGTCCACACAAAACAGATACAACCAGTTGAATCATTCATCTACTACTCGAGACTTTAGATCTCTGCAGCAGAGTTCCCAGGTTGGAAAGTTCTGTATCCATCTGGTGTGGTCATCTGACCATTTAAAAAAACCCATAGATAGTTAAAAACCAGGAAAGCGATAGAAGTTTTGATCCTAAAGGGAACCGGTTATCTGTCAAAACCAAGACTTCCACCAAGGCTGGATGTGGCCTTCTGCAGGCAGGGCTATAGATGGCATCTCTGCCACATCTATCACATTGAAGTGCCAGCTCCAGAAAAGGTGCAACTTCGAGGGTTGGGGAGCCCTGGCTGTGTCAGGTAAAACATGACCATTCATATTCCCTTCGAGGTACCCAGTAATAGTCCGTTATACAGATACACCTTTGAAAATGTTACAAATTATACATGGTGACCTTCTTTCGCAGACTTTGTCCCAATCTCATAGGCACAGCCTTAGAAACTGAAACTTTTGCAGCTTACCTCTAAGCATAGTGGTGACCTCAATGCCAGCATTGTGTCTTAAAGGTCATAGGGTGACTCTTTATGGCATAATATGCTCCTGTTATACAAGGCCTTCTTTTTGGATAAATTGGGAGCACTGTGACTATAAGCCTTTTGGATACCGAACAGTAATTAATACCTCTTAAAACCCTAATCATGGCCAATCCATTTAGTACCGAGAATGGGATTATGCCTGATTAAGGTATTGGTGAATTGATACAGAATACATAACAGAAGCTTTGTTGGTTTATCCCACAGAGTAAGTCTGTACAACAGTCAGAAGTCCCTTGACCCAATTTTTGTTTCACAGTTTTATCGCCCATACATGCCAAAGACCAAAAAGCTGAAGAACACAGTGACCCCGCACAGGGAGACTGTGGCAGGGGCAGTAAAAAACTGGCGGTAGTTGATCCGAAAATACCAGATCAACGCCAGCATGACCACAAAGATGGGTATCATCAGGTTTCCAATAGGTGGGGTGAGGCCGGTGTGCTCTGTAGATGTCCCACCGGATTCGGGGCCTACCGGTGAAGAGGAGACGGTTGCCTGAGAACGGTGGCAGTGGATGACACAGTTATCTGTGATATGCAGGGAGCGCAAGGTCTGCGAGGAGTCGTGTAGAAGCTGTCCCTGGAAAATTAGCTTCATCTGAGTTTCCTGACCTGGGAAATATTTACTGAAGGAGAAAAAAAAAAAAAACAAGAGGGGGTGAATTTGAAAGTGAAGACTGTGATGCAAATTAAAAATATATTATTCTATCAGGACAGGTTTTCCTTTAAAGTCTTCTAACAAAGCCATTCATTTTTTCACCCTTATTAGCAGCCAATCCATAGAGATCCCCATGGACACAAGAGTGTTGGGAGACAAGGCCATGGTAGGAGGACCAGCTAAAGTCCTGAGAGCGGGAGTTAGTTAATGGTCTACCAGGTTGCCAGAGATTTAAGTGCTCCCAGGGTTCTTACTAGAAAATCTTACCTGAAACGTACAGTTTTTGAGCAATATTGGACTTTTACTAAGTTTTTACTGATTTCAGGTAGAAGCTTCATTTAACCTTTTTTAGTTCGACAGCAATATAGTTAGTCTGGGTGCTTTCAACAGTAGAACTTTTTTTTAGGAATGAACCTTGTCATCTCTATGGCCAGACATATAATTAATAAACAAAATAAAGTTGACATATTGGGTTCATTGGAACCTGGGTTTGAACATTTTTGCTAGAACTTTCTTACCTTTTCAAAGTTCCAATAGTGTCATCTGGCCTCACCAAGGCAATCTCTTCAGTTTCATTCAGGAATTTCAGGCGCACAGTAATCAGTTCTTCCTCAGGTTGTGTCTGCTCCTGACCTTTGTCCACTTGCTTCCTCCATTCACTATCCCGTTCTGCTTCTCTTTCTTCTGATGGGACTTTCGGTCTTGTTATTTCCTGAGAAAAGTCCATTCCATCAGCTTCTCCCTCTGCTAGATCATCATCAGTTTCGCTTACAGCTGCCACAGGTTGGCCACGTTTTGGCACTCCTTGAATATCAAGCATCTGGTCAAGGCTGGTGTTCTCGCTGTCGGCACCTTGTTCTACACCTTGGCCTTGCTCCCCTTCTTCTGGCTTCTCCACTTGGGGCTCCACAGTCCTCTGTGCTTCAGGATTCGGAGGCACTGGATTGCTGAGACCCAGAAGAGGCTCTCTACGTCCAGGGGGGATTAGGCTGCCTAGTAGGGGATCGCTGCCCTCGGCCACATAGGTTGATAGCCATGCCAGAACGAGTGCCAAGAGCAGGACAAAAAGACCCACTGCAACGGTCACCTCATCACCCAGACCCTCGATCATGGTTGGCGGGGGCGACTCCATGCGCTTTTTCTATAAAGCAAAAAAAAAAAAAATGAAAAAATGAAGAGCATTAAATAAATAAAATAATTGTCTTCATGCGAGATTATTATTACTCATGGGTTAGCTAGATTGAAATCTTCTCTAGTGTCAGGGTTTCCCCATATATTAGGCGTCTTAAACCCCTCTTATGAAACCATCATTTGGTTGTAACAGTTGCTACAATTGGGGCAGGATGGGAGTTTGTGATGGGGAAAACTCATCCCTGGAAAGCCTTTTTAAGTATAGGAAATCTTCATATCATGGCAACATTAGAATACTGGCTTCAGAAGAAGATGGCTATACAAGTATAATTTTATCCTTTCTTGCACTGTACATATGAATATAAAGCGTAGTTACTGAGGTACCCATTGCACCAAATGGGCTCTTTAGATGTGCTAATGGCTGTGGCCAGCCCTAAGTCTGTCCAATGCATACCTGCAAGGTAATCCATCATCTATTATTTCCACATGACAATTGGAAAGGTGCTGATCAATTACCACAAAGGGTCTTCAACAAAAGATATAATTTACACATGTATTTGTTATCCTCTTCAATGCATCCTACTGCTTGGGCTTCATTGATTGCTAAGGCTACACCTCACCTCCTGCTGTTTGATTATTTGCCTACCAGTCAACAGATCAGCAGTCATCAAGGGGGCATCCCTTAAAGGAAAAACAATGGTGTCACATGGGGGTGGGTAAAGAATACAAAACCCTAAATAACTCTGATCAAAGCAACTGGGAACCAACACAGAGCATTTCCCATTTCTTCCAGTAGACAATTAGGATGATGGGTGGGTAAGTGTCTGCAGTGAGGAGAGCGGGAAATTAACCCCCCAGAAGTCGTATACAGTAATACTCACCTGTCCAGTGGCCTGTGTCTCCTATATTAAATCTAATAAACACCTCCTCTGGAAGAACCTTGAAATCCAACACTTTCTGGAGTGGAAAAATAGAGACACGGGCCTATATTTCCATTCCCAACATTTCCTTTCTCCGGTGTCTCCAGGACAACTTTAGGAGCATCAGAAAGAGAGAAGATATATCTCTAATGGGGACAAACACTGCAAAAAAAACTAAAAGCTGCTATGGCTCTTTTACATAAACCTAACTCCACATGTATAGTATGCCAGGAAATCACAGACCTGGCACACCAACACTGCCGCCAAGGTCTGAATACAGCTACCAGTCACTATGACAAAGACAAACACTGCGCCTTCCATCACACCCAAACCTAATTCAGAAATACAAGAGCATTCATTGTCTGCCATGAAGGTATGGGACAACGCAATAATACAAATAAGGGTTAGTAGCTTGTATCAAAGCGGCAAAGGAAACCCCAATTTTCAGAGAGAGTAAAAGCAAAAGAAACTAAGGGTCAGCCTTAGGCTAAGTCGGCCATTTATTATCTGAGAAGAAAACATTATCAATGGCTTCATTCATACAGAATCCGTTTTGAGATCTTCACTGACCAGTAGCCATCAGAACAGTGCTGGCCATGATGTTGATTCTACAGAACCTCGGCTTCCGTGGGACTGGCAGTCAGAGTGCCGTATGGTCCCATAGTGGAGATGCACAGGAGACATAAATATGATACAATGATATACAGACGCATACAACAGCCTCCTCCAAACTAGAAGAACCCCTGGAATATGGTGAGGTCTTGGAGAAGTCATGACATTGTGACCTGAGGGGAAAATGCCAATTACAGTGGAGGTAACAATTGCACCCTTATGGACAGGACAAATTCTGTTGGTGTCACATCTGTCCCAGCCAAGTGCTAATGATTCCGGCAAGCTCCACCAAATCAACCCCCAGACACAGACGTTACCCCTTCACAAACAGGGCATTATATACCCCATACCCCAGGGCATTATATACCACACTGACACCCATACCCCCCATATATAGGGCATTATATACCACGCTGACACCCATACCCCCCATATAAACAGAACATTACATGCCATGGCACTCTCTATATGCCAACACCATGGTATATGGCCACATCGCAGCCCCCCAGAGCAGAGCGTGGTGACGTCACTGCCACACACCTATGTCACTCACCGCCAGCCGCCGCTGCGATCCTGTCAGCCACAAATCCGGGTCACTCAAGGCCCACCCGACACAGGAACAGATGACGTCACATGCAGCGCGACCGAGAAGGCGGGCCTGATGACGCTCAGGTTTAGCACCGGACAGGTCCAGGATTGGACGACGCATGCGTAGCCATTTATCACCTGCCTGAAAGCGAGCGCGGATGACGTCACTCATCAGCCTGCCCTATGGGCGGATCTTGCCAGCTACAGTGTCATGTGACATTAGTTTTGTCTTCGCAGCCGGAAGTGAGGCAGGTAGTGGGGAGGGGGTGTGAGGTGCAATACCTGGAGGACTACAAGTGTCAGCAGAAACACTTCCTGTGTGAGAGGACGCCATACATATACAGCAGGATGTCCCAGTATGGCCAGGCCCTTCTCATATAAACATCATATCCTAGGTAGAGCTGGGAGCAAGGCCTCTGAAGCCTGAGCCTAATGGTACTGTATACCCTGAATTACATTATATCCACACCAAGCAACAATGTCCTCTCCTTCTGCTGTATGTCTGTCATTACCACCCCCATTTATTGTACAGCACTGCGTAATAGGTTGGCGCTATATAAATATGACATAATCCTATCAAATTAGTATTTTTCATGTATTATCCAGTTTGCCAAAATGTATACAATCAGGTCCATAAATATTTGGACAGAGACAACTTTTTCTAATTTTGGTTCTGTACATTACCACAAATAATTTTAAATGAAACAACTCAGATGCAGTTTCAGTGGGTTGTACAAAAAGATTGCATAAAAATGTGAGGAACTAAAGCCTTTTATAACACAATCACTTCGTCTGCAGTTCAACTGCATCTGAGTTCTTTCATTTAAAATTAATTGTGGTAATGTACAGAACCAAAATTGGAAAAAAGTTGTCTCTGTCCAAATGTTTATGGATTTACCTGTAAATTGCTTCATACTTGTGACAACTTCACAGTGGGCTTCATTAATTAATATTAAACAGGATTTATATAGTGCCAACATATGATGTAGCGCTGTATATTAAATAGGGGGTTGCAAAGGACAGACAGATACAGACACAGAAGGAGGAGAGGACCCTGCCCAGAAGAGCTTAAACTCTTATTTCTTCATGACTGTTATCACAGAGCACCTAACCCACGGAATCTGGACTGCGCATGCGTGGGGAGCCGTGTGTCACTCAAAGGGGAAGAAACGTGATGTCATAATGCCAGAACCCAGCCACTCCCCCATCGTACGCTCACACCTGCTTGCTAAATTTCAGGGGGACGGTAGTGCAGGGCTGTGAATGCAACAAAAGTTTTTGTCACCCCCTGATATTTATCAAGCCGGTCTGAGCCTGCGATGGGAGTGAGTGGGTTGTGTCCATACCGGGGACAGAGCTGCTTACAACTGGTTGGCGAACGCTGATCTTTGGGATCTTTTCACTGTCCATGAGAATGCTACACACTATAATATGAACTTATATATGAACAAAGCCATTAGGGATCTCATTCCTTATTGGTTGCTCACCCAGATCAGGAAGGGGGATCAGTCCACCGAGGAAAGATTCCAGTATTTAGCAGTTGCTGGGGAGGTGAAGCCGGCTTCTGACTTGGACTGCACTGGCTGGGTGTCTGTGCTGCCATGCTGATTATAAGATGCTCCCTAGTATTATTTTATATAGAAAATGGAAGAGGGGAAGCTGAAACATGCAAAGGTTAATGGAATCAGTATAGCAGGGAGATATCATGACGTATAAGGTATAAAAGACGGGGACGACCTTGCCCAAGTTTATAGGAAACTGTTACTTTTGGGTGGACTGCTCTTTTATTTAGACGTCGAAAAGTTTTTGTCTTCATAAATTTCTTCTATACCAATAGGGCTCATTCACAATGCACCATACTTACCGCATGTTACTGCACCACATGGCTCCCTGGGCAGTAAATGTATTTAGAATAGCAAACCATATTTAATTTTACACAATACAATTAAAATTCCTCCTTTAAAGCTGACTTATAGTCAAACAAGACCCATGTCCACCCTGGTGCTTTTAAGTTACAGAATGCTGAAAATACTTTGGTGCAAAGAAAAATGGTTCAAAAATCTTCAATAGCAGGTCATGTGTCTAAATGCCTAGACATTCAATCACATGATTTCTGCTGTGTAATTAGCCAATCAGTAATCGACTTTCTCTGAATTCTGAGCAACCCCTTAATAAAAAGTAATAATGTATACAAAGACCTTGACATGTGTCCAGCTCATAGAAGACCCCATATAATCTCAGATGCCAGGGTAACTGAACAAGCTGCCTTACCACAATGCATATTAACACAATGTGAAGGAAAAAAAAGGAACAGAAAAAATAAACATAACAGAAATAGTTTTATTGAGACATTTTGGCAGTGACAGATGTAAATATAAAAACGTGGGACAAATACACACTAAACTGCACAGTTGTGTGTTTCTGGGTCCCCTGAAGTGCATTGTAGCTCCAACCTATGCTGTAGGGACATACCAGCCAGGTTACATAGTGACTTCCTTTCCAAGCAACTCACATCAGAGCACCAGGAATCAAGACTTGTATGCAGTTAGTGAGCTGTGATCCTGTGCTGCCTGCTGCTAAAAATACTCCAAAAATCTGTGTATACATAAATGTACAATACTAGTTGTCATGTTTTATAAATCCAAACTACAAATAAGTCAGCATTACAACCCTCTATCATGGATCAGTATAACAGCGCCCTCTATGGGATACATAGGTGAACTCCAATAAAAAGACAATACAAGGCACAAATGTAACTTTTGTTTATTCCACATGAAAATTCCAAAATTATTCTTTAATTGAGCCAATGACATTACCATAAATCTGTATTTATACAAAGGTGTCACATGGGTGGAAAGTTGAGATTTGAAAAGTAAGCTTGTACTAAGTTGCCATACCTGACCACCTTGTAAAAATGTTATTTGCTTGGCAGTCAAATTTAATACGTCCGGGGTCACTAACTTGGAACAAGCATGCATATCAGAAAAGGTGGGCTGAAGTAAAAAATGCTGGTAATTGTAACAACAAATTTAATATAGCATTTTAAAGCGCTTTCTTTAAAGTTGGCCTATAGTCAAAAAAAGACCCTTAGCTGCCCTGGTAACCCATTGCCTTTAATTAAAAAAAAAAAATTGCTGTTCTAGAATTCCAAATGCCTGGTTGTTTGGTCACATGATGCCTGCTGTAGGATGGGATCAAATTGTACCTTGACTGTACCTGACCCGCTTCTTCTGTGGAGATTAAGGGACAGGTTTGTAAAAAAAAGTGAACAAGCTGGAAAATGAAATAAATAACACAATTTTTTGGCACAGAATTCTTATCACTGCAATTAGAAATATTCATCTAAATAAATGTTTTCTGCAGAATCACCACCTTTGGATGATTGTTAGTGTCAATGAATGGAGCTTCTGATTGCCAAATTTAGGTTAATTACAGTATGATGATCAATCACTGATTGCCACCAACAAAAAAAGGGGCTAATAGAATAAATGGGCAACAAAGTGCTATCTGATCTCCCTTAAAAGCAATTTCAGAATCAAGGGGTATTTCACCTCCACCAATGACTTTTGTCAGTTTAAAGCTGTTTAAAGCAAAAATATTGCACAGGCTGAGACAGGGGTTCAAAAGTCTTTCACATGCAGCAGCACCCCAGTACCATGGCATAGATATGGGCACTATGACAGCTACACTTTCAAGTGAGAGCAGGAAAGTTTTTTGGCTATAGGTCTGTAAGTAAGTAGTTTCACTTGGACCAAAATGCTTGAGATATTGTTAGAATTTACTAGAGAAAAACTATTTCTTGGTGCAGATTGTTCATTGGTATGATTGTACTGTACAGTGACAAGGCCTTATAGACTAATAAACTTGCTGTTTCTCTTCCCCATCAATTTTTAGTGTATACCACCCTCCGGCTGCAGAAGAAGATAGGCTGTGAGCGTTAGGGGTAATCGAAGATCCGGAATTGCCTTGTAACATAGGCCACCATATTTATTTCTCAAGGCACAGCGAGCGAGGTGCTGAAGACGTCGAGGTTGATTTGAAACTCGTGAGATGGATTCATACAAGGTCTTATACTCCTGTAAAAAGAACAGAAGTGGATCTAGCAATCGTCTTGTTTGCATATTGCTACAAGTAAGTAAAGTATTAAACTCTTACCTTCCACACTGAAGTGGGCACAGCTTCTACCCAGAAGTCACCTGGTGGGATACGATCATAGCAGTTCAGAAGGATCTCAAAGGTTAAGGGTGATGCAGCACAATATCTCCACATCTGGGCACAGACAAATTGTAAGGAAAATTATAACATCCATAAACTTAAAAGAATGACAATTAGGATATTGTTGGCCTTATTTAATGGTTATTAATAGAGTAAGTCACCAAAAACTAATATTATAGGTAAAAGTTTATTTTGGTAACGTAATCTCTGCTAAAGAGTGATGCAAGAGTTCAATGTCAAAGTGCAGATATAAAAGTCACATTACAAATGATGGTAGGTAAATGCTTTAACAATAACTCACAGGAAATACATGGCACTCACTCACCTTGATGCCCGGTGGGGCTGAGCCATGGTTAAGTAATGTCTGAACCAACTGATGGGGCTGACACTCAGGATAATCAGTGCACACTTGCAGTGCACAGTCCAGAGGGGTGTACCCAGCACTGTTGGTCACATTGACGGATGCCCCAAAGTCAAGCAACATCTGCACCAGCTTGAGATGGCAGTTGGAGCTGGCATTGTGCAGGGGCCCGTGGCCTTTCTTTCCAGGAGTACTGGGATTACCCCCTGCCTTTAGTAACATCTCCACTACCCTCAGGTATCGCCCAAAGTGCTGTGGGGAGTCACTGGCGGCACAGGCTGCATTAACTGGTGTCTCACCCTCCCGGTTGATGGCACAAGGGTCAGCTCCAAGACTCAGGTACAGTTCCACATGGGCTTCCAGACCACGGGTGGCTGCCACGTGCAATGGAGTTGCACGTGTGTAATGGCAAGGAAGGTTCACAATACCACCATATTCCAGCAGCTGCTTCGCACATCTAAAATAGTGTAAAAAAAAGAGACGACCCTTATGATCTTTTGAAAGGGATAACAAAGCTCAAAGTATTCTAAGTACATTTTATATATTTATAGCATACTTCATATATTTTAACATTTTAAAAAAGAATATTCAGTCCTAAATTATAACAACCCTGATATACAACTAAAAAATCTATATTTGTTCTATAAGTAGGAGTTAATAGACAAAAGCCACTTGAAGCCGTATAGTTTCTGTCTTGTCAATAAGTTCTTTCTTTAAAATTCTAACAGACAAATAACAGAGCCCCATAGCCAAGAGTAATGGTAACACAGCCAGGCCTCTGATATTTGAGCCTTTGGTGCATGAACTGTGTGTAAGGTCAGGCAGATGGAAGAGCAAATGCCAAGCCTTATGTGCCCTTCAACCCCATGAAAAGCATCACAACCAATATCCAGGAACTACTTCAGATATAAAAAAAACTGTAATATTTGCATTAAAAAAGTGTAACATTCCAACATGCAGGCTGATAAATTTTCCTCAATCAGGAAAATAATTTGTATAAATATGTTTAATTAATAGAATGGATAAAAATACTATAAAAATAATGGCCAAGAAATGGACATTCTGGTCTCCTATAAAGTTGCTTTATTTATCAATGACTGCTTTCAGTCATTGATCTCCTACCAGTCCTCTTATTTGTGGCTTCTCTGCATACACATGTATCACCTAAGCACAACCAAACATATTTGATGAAGGTTAGAAATCTATTTTGCAGGCAACCATTTCATTGGCCAATGAACAATGGCTTCTAATCATCCTAAACAATGGACTCACTCTAGGGTGTCCTTTGTGGTACAGACGTGGAGGGGAGCCTGGCCGTCTTCGCTCTGTAGATTGGCGTCTGCTCCACGGCTCAGCAGCAGTTGGGTACACACAGAGTGTGCTCCTTCACAGGCGTCATGCAGCGCTCCCCTTCCGCCCACTGTGGAGTTGGGGTTTGCACCATGGCATATCAAGTGGCGCACACACTCAGAGTATCCCCGAGCAGCAGTAATACGTAGTGGGGTGGTGTGAGACTTTTTCGGTGTCAAGGAGAAGAGACCTAACAAATACAAGTATGACTTCATTTAGTAATCACATCACTTTCTATATGTATTTTCCTTGCCATGGCAACTGAAAATGAATGTGTCAGGATAGATAAAGAGAGCCCTAAAGAGCATATACAGGCTTTTATCCCAAACTGAAATTGTGTACTCTCACCGCTTACTTTCTACTTCTCACACACAGGGTACATTAGAAACTGCATCTAAATCTCAGTCCCACTAAATCTCTAGTGGGGCAATATCCGTTTTACTTTATTTCAGGACAGGAAGCAAATTTCTCTACACTGCTAATTGTCATTTGGCGCTCGTGTTTCCACCTTCTGCCTACCCACCTCTTTGTGGCAGCAATCAATTATGTGTGCATAAGTGCATGGAATTGCACCTTTGTGCAGCTTCTCATTGTAAAGGTCAGGCACTGCTGCACTTTCTCCAAAACGACTGGTCATGTATTGTCCCCCTCCTGTGAATTTCTGCAGAAAGCATGTATGGATGGATAATTTGGTTCCCTTGCAGAGCTCTGCTTTTACACAGGCCATGTGCTGCACACTAATGATGTCACCACTACATGTACCGAGCAATATCTGGGTTTGTAAAGGTATCTGGTGTACATAAAGCAAAATAATTTAATTTGTAGCTTTAAAGTTTATCTTGAAATCTAATTTTACAACCCTCTTTAGGTTTACCAACAACTATGTAGTGTAAGTAATTTATAATCAAACAATAAGGCCTTCACATGAAGTAGCAGTTAGTCAATCTAATTTTTGGAGATTAATTCATTTCCCTTGCCATTGCGACCAATCACAAAAATGGCAGACAGTACCTCACCTATGTCTGGTGACCACTGCAGCTCTTCCGTCACTGTCTCCACCACAACTTCTGCCGAGTCTTTTTCTTTGAATATGACTTTAATCCTCTCCATGTCCCCAGTGTACAAGGCATTGTGTATGGCAGCATCCCGACAATATTGGCGTCGCTGGCTAGCTGGGGGGTGAAAGTTACTTCTTTGGGTCTGTAGCCTGCGGGTAATACATTGCCTACTCACTGCCCTGCGGCGATCCTCAAACTCTAGCTGTTCTCTCTGCCATTGCAGGGAGCGTAGAGTGGAGGTAGTGAAGGGAAAAGTGTCCCTGGACATTATACTAGGAAGTTAACTTCACCTCTCAGAAACCTTATTGCACTTACTGAAAGAGAACTGCTCAGTCCTATTTATAACCCGAGAGGCTCTGCTGCTCCACATGGTAAACATATTTTTGCAGTGTCATTTTCCTAGATATAATTATGGGGTAGCCTGTCCCTAACATGACTCTCATTGTGACATTTATCATATGAAATATGACATAGATGTTATTCCTTTATCAAAAAACAATATTAAATACATCACATTACCTAAATCTACCATAAAAGATTTATCACGTGGACCTAATGTGACAGCACGCAAGGGCCTGATTAACTTTGCCGGACTTCAGGCAGAGATAAATGACACAAGGAGTCAATCCGTTATGCTGCAGTACAATGCTGATAGAAAAAAGAGCAGAGAGCTGAGAGATAAGCTTATCAGTCTGCTGCTACTCTTTTCACTTTCCAATCACGTACCTGGGGAGGGCCAGGACCTGCATGTTACTAAATTGCAGCTAGGAAAAGTCAGTTCCCCCAACTTGTCATCAGGGTTGTGTAGTGTGGCAAAGATAAAATGTGAGCCTTGGAATGGGACAGTAATGCAAATCTATTGGCAGGTAAAACAGCGTCCTTGTGTGTAATAATTGATGTATTCAGCTGTTTGCGTGGAGTTCCGCTTTAAGTGTGAAGAGACAAGAAAGGCAGATACTGAATACATAAATATGAATAGGATCTGTCACTCTGATGGATGTTAGAATTATACACAAGTTCGCTCACTTTAAATTTTATTATATCAGTCACATGATCATCACAATTCATAAATCCACAATGGTATGTATATAGTGAGTCCCCTGGTGCTATAAAACTACTGATTCAGGACCAGGCCTATTAAACTTACCAACAGCTCTGGACACATCTAGTGTGATATACCAGTGTTTTAAAACTGTACAAGCATGTTTTGTATGTAATATATAAGTGATCTGGGGGATCTGTAAGCCAACCAACCCCTCACCATCTGAATAATTGTACAACTTTCAATATCTCTCTGCATGTTCCCAGTCACATGGAACTCCTGGAAAGCCAGTAGCTGGTGCAAACTGCTCAGCATGGGCAGTGGCAGAGAACTTGAAGAATATAGTTATCTATTAACCCCCCTCTGTTCTGTGGGGAAAAACCATGAAATGTAACAAGCTTGGCATATTTTTATGCAGTGGCAGGTATTCTTGAACTCTCCTATACTATAACCAAAAAAAGAAAACTATCCTTCCTATCTTGCACTATTATTTACTGCAAAACTTCAATAGCCAATGGGGAAGGAAAACAGAGTGAAAAGGAACATGCCAGAAAGAGACCACAGACAAATCTTTCAAAACCTTTTTTGAATGTTTGATTTGGGGATGAAATGGGTTACCTTAATTTCACTATGTCCCCATTTCTGACAATTAACACATAATTAGACTGATGCTCATGTTGTGCTAAATTTTAAGTCCCCCTGAATGCTGTGATGTGTGGATGATGCTGTTTTTCCACCATAAAGGAGTAAACTCCAACTGGGTTACTGCCCTTTTTACTAAATGCTTTACTCTTTGCACTAATAAATGGAATAAGCAATTTGAGATGGCAAATTACTCAAAACACTATGAACCAATTCAAACTGCAATTCTGCACAATGTATCCGAATTACTTTAATACTCTAAAGCAATCGTTTCTTACTTTTATAAAGTTTTGCACTTTTAAGGCACACGAAGAGCAAGGACTTAAGGAACTCAGAGTGGCTTTCAAAAATAATAGGAAAACATGGATGGAAATATCCAATCCTGGACTTAACATTACCAGATGCCTACAGCCAGCCCATCATAGTAAACTGAAAGCTATTCATTCATATTAAGATGAAGTCTATGTTAAATACCAGGCATCTGGAGGTGCTTATGTTGGTCCTAGTGTCTAACAGTTCAGTTCCTCTCTATATCTAAACGTGACCTGGCATGCCAACTGCTACCAGATCATCCTGGATGATGTCTATGGCCTACCCACTTTGGTATTAATTAGGCTTTTTTTTTACATTGCAAGAATATTATCCAACACACAAACATTAAACTTTTTTTCAAAAATAAATTTCCTTAAACACATTTTTTTATTTAGAAAACTCCTTAGTTAATCCCACTACCTCCTATTTTGTGTATTTGACACAGAAGGCGACATGACCATGGGCTTCAAGGCTATATGTCTCATGATGTCATCATAAGAAAGGCATATGTGCCCATTCCCATGCTTCCTTCCAAGCAACTCGATGCCAATGAATTTCCTTGGAGGAGCAGGGCAACTGCTTGGAAGTTTCCAAGCTACCTGTACATGTTGGCACATGTTGCTGCACATAGCATTGGCATGGCAAGCTAAAGTGGGAGCATGTTTGTAATGCCATTGCAGGGCTCTGGGGAAACTTGCAAGTTAGCCTAGCCATCCTAAATCCAGAATCTAAAGGAAATTACATTTCATAGATATGGAAAGGAGCCAGAAGCTGCCAACACAAAATAGATATTAGAAGAAAACTGCTGTATATCACTTTTAACATGGAAGGTTTAATAACACTTTCATACCAGGGCTGGCCTGCAGGTACCTCCAGGTGCCCAATATTTACCAAAGATGTGTAAATGCCCACTGGTTAGGGTATTGTTTAGAGTCTTTTTCCTCATTTCTGGTGAAAAACAAAGTGACACGAAAAAACCCTTTCAGGGTGTAAACATAAAGATGTATTTTTGGAATAATGAGTCTTTGAAAGAAATCTGAAATGTCATTCCCCGGGGTCCACCGGAAGGTCACATAGCAAACTGTCCAAGTCATCTACAAAAAAAAAAAAAGACAAATTGTCACAGTTATAATTGTAACCCCCATATTACTTGTTCTCTTTTAAAGTCAAAAACTAACAAAACATTTTTGAAAAAAAAAAAGAAAAAAAAAAGAAACAAGATTAAAATGAAGAACACTCAAGTTTAGGGTTAGTATAGGCGCGGTCTGAAGGCAGACTGCTAAACAATTACCAGTGATCAGTCTTCATGTCATTTTAAGTGCTGTGATTGCGACAGATTTCTCTTTCAAGATGCTGTGGCTAGTGGACTTGAGCTTTGCTTTCTATGACTAGCTGGGATTACTTAATAGTAAAAAGTGCAGAGAACATTACTCACCCATGTCCCAGTCCGCATTGTCTGCTGAGATCATGGGCTGTGCTGTGTTTAAGGATGGAGTTAAATTTTTTGTCTGTGTGGTGCAAGAATATTGGTGAAGGGGTGCTGGACTTCTGGGTTGCATTGAACTGGAAGATGGAGAACATACTGCTGGCTGAGGAGCTTTAGATTCTGTTATGCTGGATGATGATTGCTGGGCTCTGGAAAGTGCTTTAGTGTTCAGAAAGGAAGACCGAATAGTGTCAGGTTGTACAGTGTAAGAGGAAAGAGAGGGTGCTTGTTCTGAGGGTCTACATGGCGTCGTTCTGGAAGAGGAATGCTGGTGTAATTGGGCCTCATTGCTGTTTATATCCACCTTCTGCTGTGTTGTTGGTTCCACAGACACCTGTGTTTGAATACAAAGCCACTTATTTCATTGCAACTATTCCTGTAAAACTATTCCAATTAATTTGTTTTTATTTAAAACATATGCTAAAATCAGAAGTTTTTCCCCTGCTTTAACTATACATGGGTGAAAAATGCACTTGTATCTTCTATATCACTGCGTGTTACATCATCATAGCGGGTTAACTCATATGGAGCACAAATAGGCAACACAAGTACATGTCTAGCTTTATCCCTCACACCCATGTAAAGCAGGTAATCTGGGAAGAAGAATCTGCCAATGTGGAGCTTTCATTTTAGTGTTAGGTCCACTTTATAATGTGTTCTGTATAACACACTGCGGGCTAGATTTTCACACACCGTGTAACGTTAATTACTGCTACCTGTACCAATCACATTCAGAAAATCCATTTGGTGTCTGGGAATATCTATGGCACGGCTGTAATATGGTTGCAGAAAATCAGGCAGCTAGAATTTGAAGTGGTCAGAAATGCAGCACTTGTGTTTATCTTGGAACACATTTGTCTTAAAAAAAAGAAAATTGAATAAAAAGGCAGATTCAATAAAAACCATGATTGGATAATATTGCCATCAGAATTGTTGTTATAAAATCAAGATTTGGACCTGAACTGACCTCTGTGTGCACGCTTATTTTTTCAATTCATAAATACCTTTAATAACTTTTCAATTCAGTCATTCTCTATCAATAAACCTCACCCTAGAACTTTCATCTCCCTCTGTAGCTGGGTAGATCTTCACCAGGTTACTTGGCGTCACATTCAGATAATGGTTGCGATGAGATGGTGAGAACACCCCAACCTAAGAAGAGACAGATTGAAGTAAGACATGTAAGTGCCCTAGCTGCTCTTAAGAAACTCTAAAGTAAGCCTTTCTTTCCGTTCCTGCAATAACTTGTGTGAAAAATTTACATCGTAGGTGTTCTGCACGCATCTTCAATGTATACAACAATCTCTTACAAGGCATCTGCAAAGCTTTCAGCCAGCTTTGAGTAGCATTGTTGAAGCTTTAAAAAAATCACTTCAGGACAAGTGTTAAGTACTGTAAAGCTTCCTGAAAGCCTACTGAATCTTGCTAGAAGCTTGTGTAAAGGGACACTCAGCACTTCCTTTAGGATCCGTACTTGGCATCCCATATTGAAGCCCGAGGCTCATGTCATACTAAGAGAAAGAATCACTAGAAAATCTACATACTGCTTTGTATGTGCTGCTCTCTCCCCCGCAAGACAATCCTAAGGAGGAAGTGATCGGGACTTAGTCTTACCCTCACAGGGAGCAGCTTAACAGTTTATTACACTCCAACTGTATACTCCACTGGGCCAGTTAGGGTAAAAGCTTCTATACTGCTCAAAAGCCTCATAAAAGCATGCTAAATAGGTCATACAAATATTTAGAATACACATCAGTATAGTAAATGTATCTCAGTACCTGCTGCAGGAGGAGAACACTGCCGACCTTTAGCTCACTCTCCCTTTCCTCCAGTAAAAGATGATGGACTGTCCCCTGCATTTCTCCTAAGAATCAAACATGAAGCTGGATTTACACTTTCAGATTGTGGCAATGTAGTGTAATACCACATGCAGAGTCTGTATGGCTTGTGGTACAAAGAAAAAAAACACAACTGCCCCACAATATACAGATGTCAATAATAACAAACTGAAAGGACTGATGTGAAGCAGGAACAGTGGGGAAATCACCTGATCAGGGACTGCTGATAATTCATCATTGTAAGCATATAGTTCTATGATGCTTTCAGCAATCTACTCTTTACCTGTTGCATCTCGGAATACTGCACTGGCATCTCCATTGGCTGGCGTTAAACTCTTAAGAGCTACAGCCATCTTCGGAACTTTATTCTTGGGAAGTTGCTTGAGAGCCGCCTGCCAATATTTACCATTAGAGAATGAACTGTGAGCATTGATGGCAGTCAACCAACATTACAAACTATAGTGTCCTTTTTTACCTTACGAAGAACCATGACCACACTGTATGTTCTCAGGAAGCAGGTTGGGTCACTTTCATCCAATGACAGCTCAGCTTTCATAGTAGCCCAGCCGCCCCTACCAAACTCTTCTGACACTGGCTGCTGAGAAGGGATATTTTCCTGGAGTTAAAAAAATACAAAATAATGAAATCTGGTATGTGATACAGATGAAAGTTATCTGTGGATAATCAAGTTCACTTTTGAAGTGAACTAAACTTGCATCATCCAGATTCCCATTTTGTTTTCCCAATGTAGAAGTTACCCATGGAAAATGCAGCAAAGGTGTCCAGCTCCAGGTCCTTTTACTGTAACTTAAGTATTAGATACTCCTTGCAGTGCTCAACCCAGAAATATTTTTAAGCCAGGAGTAAAGAAGTTGTAGGCAGGTGGCGGCCCCTGTATTGTAACCTAACTACCTAGAAACCAACCAAAAACGCCGGGGTGGTTATTGAAAAGTGCCGGGTGGTGCACCCAGCTAAAAGGGGCTGTGGAGAACACTGCCCTGAAATTCATTTACTATTGCTTTTAACCCCAACAAAATGAAAACCAAATCAGGGACCCTAATAAAATCACATGTTGAGGCTCCAGCCTACAGGTTACATGCCAAGTCTTTAGGAAACAAAGAAGAAACCTTTTTTAAGGTGAGCTGTAAGACAAAAGACAAGGGATCTGAATAACATTACAGAGAAAATATCTCTGTATATCTCTATATCTTACCTTACTGCGATGTCTGGCCTGTGCCCCATGGCTGGGTGTATGGGGGGTGGATATCAGGATCTCATCCAGCCTTCTGCCACTGCCCTGGCAACAGATATAAGTCAAAGCATGAATGTATGGCCAAACAATCATGTAGAAGATAACATGTTTCTATCCTGCAATAATAAACAACAGCTCCAGTGTAAGAAATGTTACCTGCTGTGGCAGAAGGCCGGCAGGTCCTGGAAACCTCCTCTCTTTAGAAGGTGGTGTCTCCCATGCCAGCACCCGTGGTGTCTTGTTGGCAGCTTCCACCAACTGTACAAGATGATTGGTCACTACTGGTGTCTGCAGAGTGCCAGGCTGATGTGGCCGAGGCATTTGGGGAGTTCTTGGTAGTGCACTGCTGCCTGATCCACCCTGCATTGAATAAACTTGCCCTGAGGCTGCTGTTGGTGTAGTGTAACGCGGATAGGTAGACTGAGGCAGCTGAGCTCCAGCTCTTACAGGGGTCACTGGTTGTATTTCCATGCTCGGCCTTAAGCAGGGCCTTTTTGCAGAAGGACTTGGGGACTCACAATGTCCTCTAGCCTTACCACTCCCATGGAAATTAGAAACTGTAGGAGAGTTTGTAGTAAATCCATGTGATTGGGGTTTGTTTTGACCAGTCTCTGGAAGATTTGAATCCATATTTGAACAGAGGCCACCTCGAGAAGGTCGTAACTGAAAGCTGGGCGTATTATTTGAGGTAAAGCTATTATTTTGTGATGTTTGGTTGATAGGTCTCGAGCACAACTTTGGATTTGGTGTTCGGCCTGGTGTTTGATATTGCTGCTGGGATACCCCAGCTTCTAGTTCACTGCAGGCTGACAGCAGCTCCTCATCATCCAGATCCTGCTCCAGGAATGACGATCTTGCTGCTGGCCTTGCATCTGTCTGCACAGTGACTGTCCCTTCAGAGACGGAAGGCTTGGCAAACCTAGAAGAGCTTTCTGTCACCTGTGTATCCTTAGCAGAAATAGGCCTGAGACGTACCGGTGTTGTATGAGTATTAGAGGAAAAGTTGGGTTCTGTACCCTCCAAAGCAGACAGGAACTCCTACAGAGAGAATGGATGCACAGTAAGAATAGAAGACATGACATCTGATCTAATAGGTTTGACCCTTTTAGTAACCACATCAGGAGGCAGTTTCTATAGCACATCTATTGTTTATGGCATCAACTAGCTGGCTCAAAGCTGAATCCTCCTCATTTTACAACACAGATGTTGAATCAATGATGGGGGAATACAAGATTCACACCATGCCAGTGGGGTCACATGTCAATTAATTCAGCAGGGGTCACACAATGATGCAGACAACATCTAAACAGGATTTTCAATATATCTTGTAGCAGTCACATTCTGTTGGATTTATTCTTCTAACCTCTTGCGGCTTTCTGAGCCAAGCCACTGATGAAGCCACTTGGAGAGTTGTAAAACGTTTTCAACATTACAATTATAACAAGTTGAAATGAGTGTGGCCAACTAATACTAGATATACAATGACCTGGATATATGAGAAGCTTCATAGACAGGATTCTCATTTACAAAGAGACTTATTCAAAATCTAAGGCAAAGAACAACCATACTTGGGTGGCCGGGTTTCTAGAGTTCTGAATGAGCTCTACAAGGTATAGAGAGATACATCTAGATATCTCTGTGGAGGCTGCTTACCTACTGATCGATCGAAAACCATGTGCATAGCAAACTGCTATGATATGCCAGGAGTAGCAAACTGCTCTGCAGTTTGATGCATTGTGACTGGGGTGTGGATCTTTCTCCATAGAAAAAAGGGAACCATGTGACTAGAAGTGACCCACCACAAAATAGTTGAACGGCGGCACGATTAGGCCTGCCAGACTCAACTGCTTGACTATAATGGCTCTTTATTAGACCGTATTTATATAGCAACAACATATTACACAGCACTGTACACAGTCCATAGTCATGTCACTAGCTGTCCCTCAAAGGGGCTCATAATATAATGTCCCTACCATAGTCATATGTCTTTATCACAGTCTAAGGTCAATTTGGGGGGAAGCCAATAAACCTAACTGCATGTTTTTGTAATGTGGGAGGAAACCCACTCAGACACAGGGAGAACCTGCAAACTCCATACAGATAGTGTCCTGGTCGAGATTCGTACCTGGGACCCAGCGCTGCAAAGGCTGGAGTGCTAACCACTGAGCCACCATGCTGCCCTAAAGTGCACACGTGATCATTTTACAATGGGCTGTACTCTATGGTGAATTGAATACTCTTACCTCATCATCAAAGTCTTCTGATCCAGAGCAAAACAAACTCTGAAGGCTTAAGGCCTAAAATAGAAATCAAATATTAACATTAGGGAAACAAACAAAAATAAATAAATAACTTTCACCTAGATATATACGTGAGATGAACAACAACATGAAGACAATATGCAGATGCTGAAATACTACCATCCATGGGTCAGCGTTCTTCTTTAGACTTTGCAATGTTTACAATGTGATGCGCAATGTCTGATGATCGCCCACCCCCAACAAGAAATACTCATCACTACACCAAGGAAGTACATGCAGGGAAAACTCAGCTACCATCTCAGGTCATCACAACTTTCCCAGGTAGACGCTGTCACATGACACACCAAGTATTTGGAGGGTCGCGTGACTGTCATATAATGTAATAATGGAGGGTCACCTGACCCTCTTAATCCAATACCAATGCTTTATTATAGTGGAGGGAGCTCAGAGGAGAGGGGTTCACCATCCTAGGGGGTGGGCTATCTGCAAATGGACACAGTGACCCTATAGGGCAAATAAGGGGGAGGGGTGTGTGTGTGTGGGATGTTATAAATCCTCCAGAATGGTCAGTATCATAGCCAACCTGTTTTACCCTGTTAGTGACAACCATACCCAGGTGCCAGGTTGCCATAGACTTGTTGCTATGCTCATATAAAACCCAATACACCTGTGCTCTATAGAAAGGATGCAAACAGCTCTGCAGCCACCCTGGGACTTGTAGTTCCTCTGCAGAACTACAGACCACACACACACACTGCTACCATTCAGAAGTCAGCTATTGGAAAACCTATAGCGATAAAATAGACCAATTCACCATTTCGCTTATATTTCAGCCACACCAGCATAAACTTCACTGTCTCCAACTTCTTGCGTTGAATTCCAACCAACACAACTTCCGGCAGTCAACTTCCGGCGTTTGGAACGCATATAGCTCGCGCTGTGCGATTCAAACTACACCGCCTCTAACCAAAGAGCGCCATCTGTAGGAGCCAGGTGTGAGCTACAAGAGGTGGAGCCCCCTCTGCTAGAATGTGAGTTGCATGAGCGATGGGCACTCTTATGAAGCCTGGTGTAAGCTACAGGTGGTGGAGCGCCCTCTGCTGGCGTCTGGCGTGAACTGCTTATGTTGACTGAATTTTCTAGTTACTGTGGGTTTTCTTTGGCAGCTACTCTACAAATATGTAAATTTCATTTATTGCACACAAAACCAAATCCCCATCAAATAGACACTGCAATGATTTATTTATTTAATACATAATGCAAGTCATAGGACATAGTAAGTACACTTGATGGAACTTGTTGACTTTTAAGCAATATTTATGGGTAAATGTGATTTACTTAAACCAATTACACAAGACATTTTGCCTTTTTATTGAATAATTCAATAAGACTATCAGTAGCTGTCATAGTGTATTGCAGAAAAAGTAAGGATGCCTTTGGATCCGGTAGTATTGCCCCCTCCAGCAAAAACACTCCCCACTCATTTCCATTACCCAGGTGGAGGTTTGACCATTCCTCCATTCTTTCGGTTTCAGTGTGTGGGTTTCCTTCCTTCCACTGCCCATATCAAATCTTCTACAACATTTCAATGGGATTTAATTTGGCTTTGGCTAGGCTATCTCATCAGCCATCTTATCTTCCTTTTGATACATTCCTTGGTAGGTTAAGAACTTCCGCTTTCAGACAGCTAACCCTACATTCTCATTAAGAACTAAGTTACTGGGGCAAAACAACATTAATCTGTCCACAGCACATTGCTCCAGAAGGTTTGGTCCTATGTTAAATGACAAACTGTTGTCTCTTTGAGCCTTTTTGGGCAGCAAAAGTTTTTTTATGGCATGCATTTTACTATGGGTCAATCTCTCTCTGATTGTAGATGCATTCCTGTATTATTTAGGTTCTTCAGCTATGTGCTGGTGGGGACAAGGGGGGGGGGGCAATTAAAGGGTAAAGGCCTATGCAGAGAGTGCTGCTGTGGTAATGCACAATGCTAACTGCATTATAAAGTGGTGTCATTTATTTTATTTTGTAGCATGCCATAGTGCACAGGTGTAAACCATTGGAGTCTGCAGTGTGTACCAATAAGGGGAATAAATGGAAACCGCTGGAGTGCCCAGGTGGAAACCATTGGAGTGCGCAGGTGTAAACCGCTGAAGTGTGCATTTTAAATTCGTTGGCGTTCGCAGGTGTAAACCGTTGGAGTGCGCATGGTAAAATCGTTGGGGTGCGCAGGTGCAAACCCACTGGAGCGCCCAGGTGTAAACCTCTGGAAAGCGCAGGTGTAAACTGAGCTCCCAGGTGTGAACCATTGAAGTACTAAGGAGATTTCCCACACTTTGAAGAGATTTCCTCTTACTTCCTGTTGTGTCTGTTGGACATGAAGTAAAATCCCTACCGAAAACTGGGGTATGGCCCTCAGAAGTGAGAATTTCTCTTCCCTGAAATCCAGGATACTCTAATAATATGCAAATATCAATTTTAGGAGGAAGGTTAGGAATGAGATCCTTTGTTACCGCTCCGTGGGCTTGTTAATCTCACCATGAGGGCCCCTAACATATATAAGATGTACCGGTTTATTTCTCTAGCACCACCAAGCACAGAAGCAGAAGATTTGGGTGGGCTGGCCCTTTAGGACCCAATCTGATGACCCATCAAACCCAACCCGGGGTGCTTGGAGCAGACAAAAATAACGGATCCCAAGCTGCAACTATTGCGAAGTGTAATTGCAGGTTGTGTGCGTCCTGTGTTCATGTCTCTGTTCTTTAAATGGACATTTGTAAGACAACCCAAAGACACACCCGGGCTATGGTAATATATAATTTGTCTTCCACCGCATGCAGAACTTGGCACATCCTCAGCACCATTCCAGCCTGTGGCTGCAGATTGCACCTTTCACCATCTTCCAGCAAGCCGATGGCACTTGGCCATCACATTATGACAGAGGATGGCATACATAGAGATCTCTCATTGTAATATATTTCTTGTATTAGAAATATTCAGCATGGGAGACCTGACTTTCCTCAGCTAATGCTATGTAATATTTACAGGTCTTGCCCCTCCCCCGGGATTGAGAATGGACAATGAAAGAGAAGCAGCATACTGATGACTGCTTCTCACTTTGATTTTCTTCCTATCGGCATGTCATTTGTTCAAGGGTACTAGGCAAACTTCCAGGGCCCTCAACCCCTATGGCCCTACCCCAGAAATACCCCCCGCCCCACCAAATGGTGGCCCTGCCTTTTTTAACCCACAGCAGAGCTTTGTACTACTTTTTTTAATACCCATGATTAAAAGGACTTAAATCTATCCAGTAGTAGGAAAGGACTGGATGATGCGAGATGACCTCCAGCCAGCAGGCTTTCTCTGACCTGTTGCAGCTTCTAATGCACACTGTGAGAATTACTGGACAATTGCATTAAAGGACAGGAACCTGTACAACTGTGCAAGACTGAAGGGAAGACTCTGTTAAGCTTTAAAGCATATAATTGTAAAAGGAACAGTGAAGTATAATGTATTTGACCAGAACCTGGCTGCATTGTTTTGGTAGGTGTGTCTAGTTACAAGACTGAGTGAACAACCTTCCCCCAACCTTATGGCAGCTACTGTTTCCATACACTTTATGTGGTGCTGTAATGAGTTATTCGCCCATAAAATCCACCTAGATTTGGATATTTTTCGTTTGAAGATCCAGCAATTACTATTGAGACTGCTGTGCACTTTCAATAATTGGCCACTAGGTGGCAAAATGAGCCATTGCTTAATTAGAGATTCGAATGGCTGTGAAAGATCCAACAGCCCAATTGATGGGTGAGGAGTCTATCAAGACAGCCCTATGTACCGTAGAAGTATATATAACTTATTATTTTTAAAGTAAAAAGCTGGGTTTATTTATTTTTATTACATTTTCTGCTTTATTAGAAGCCTGCATATGATTACAATTGGTCGGTGAATCGCAGTGTTTTGCATTTCCAGACTCTACCACTAGAGGGCATTGCAGGTTATAGAGTGTTTACATTAGGATTTTAAACTTTGAAGCCTGGTGAATCCCCCATCCAGCAGGGCGAATGGCTGACCCTATACTGTGAGTCACCCTGTGCGGTGAGTCAGACGACAAAAGCTTTGCTTAGGACATTAGGGGAATAGGCAATGCTGTCAGCGCTACGCTTTGCACAATAACCCGGCATACAAATCACAGCTTTTACCACCATGCAAACATAGCTGTGTCAATCTATACTAGACTCACAACTTCAAAGGAACCCAAAATTCCCATGTTTGCTTTTTATGCTCCTTTAGTAACCACGAGAGGTCTACAACATCCTGATTTCCAGAAAAAAGTGCTGCAGTTACACACATCACTTAGATCTCCACCTTCTGGTGAGGTCTGGTACTACAGCATGACTAATAAAGTGTGTATAATCCCTAATGCTAACCACACACTTTACAATCTGATTGGACAATCTGTTTTACCAATTGGTCTGTTTTAGACCAACAAGATCAACTGCTATACAGTGGCTGATTGGCCAGGTGAGGTAGATTCCCATTGGACATGTGAAAATATTGCTCCTCCATATACAAATAAGTAAATGTGTACATTGTTGGAGACAAGAGAAAAGCTCCACTCCAGGCAGGCATTCACACACTGGAGCCAGTGAACTTGGCGAAAAGACTTATAATTCTGTCCATACAGTTCTAAGATTTACTCACCCCATCACATGTGAATGGACAGTGAAAGGAAAAGCAGCACATAGTGCTTTTCTCTCTGATCTCCCTTCCTATCAGCATGCATTGATTGTAGAGCTCCATTTATTGGAGGTGTGTATATATCTGCCTGGAGCTCGGCTTTATGTTTATATACTGTATAGGTGGATGGAGGGTTATTGCCTGAAGGTCGTTAGGTATAAACTATACACCAGAGAACAGCCTTGTCTAGCTGATCGTCATTCTGCCTCAATATCGATTGGAGATAATTGATAAATGATGGATCAATGTAACATCAGGAGACTTAGGGCTATTCCAGACCCATGGTGGGCTCAACTGCGGTCCCGATATCTCCAATTCAAGTGAATGGGAGAGGTTGGGAACCATTTCGTGTTGTGGTAGATCACAGCAAAGCACTACGCAGCTTTTGGCCACACAGTTGCTTGAAGATTTGCACCACTGCCCCGGCTTCATGCAAACCTGATTACCGACTGTCAGCCGTGCGGGATCACAGAGTGGGTGTGAAGGAGCCCTAAGCGCAGGTTTCAGCACCTTATGGTGTAGGGGGCACAGAGAAAGGATTCATATTTAGATAGATTCATGATATGGCAAATACCAAGATCCCAGTGCAGGCAGCAAGGACATGCTCATCATTTGTGCAGACTGTGCAATTACACCAGGGCCCTTCAGGATATAGGGCCCATTTACACAAAATGCAGGTCTGAGGGGTGCCGAGACCCCACCTGCTGGTAGGTGGACATGAATGCGGCTTTTATCGAGAGTAAGTAAAAAGGGGGCATTGGTTATAAAGGGGTAATCCCTCCCTTCCTTTATTTCATACCACGGGGGCCCCTTGCCTGGTTCTGCCCTCCAATGGCAGGAGGGTAATGCTCCATAAAGGATTGGCGTGCTGTATTATGTGTGGTATATGATGTCTATATTTCGGCCCATTTGTCGTCGGTCCTCCATCGCTTAATAAAGAGGGGCAGAAGCAGCAATCCCTGCATGCAGTGCGTCTCTGTATTCAGCTCCAGCAGTAATGGGGAAGGAGGGGAGTGTTGGTGCAATTATGAATTCACACCACGCGCCCCTTTATTTTTTGATCCCCACGCTCTCAGACCCCTTGTACCGCCAGAGAAAAGCGTCCATATAAAATAGAGCTTTTTGGAAATTGCGACTGTTTTCCCCCTTGCAGGCACAACCCCTGCGTCGTCCTCCTTTCCCACATTCCCTCCTTTTCCAGAAGGATTGGGAGTTTCATGGGAAGAGAGGAATACTGGCGGAATTGCCATGGCAACCGGCTCTCGGACTCAGCAAGTTCCCAGAACCTTCGGATAGACAAGACTGAGTGAAAATAGTATAAGAAAGGAGGGGGGATGCTTAAAAAAAGAATTCCGGCGTCATCCCGGAGGAATATTTATGTTTAACGTGTAAAACAAATGTGAGCTGGCTATGGTAAGGCCAAACGCAGCAGAAGTTACAGAAGCCAATCAGCTTTCAGCTTTTGGAAGTTTACAGTGAGCTGGTTATGAAAGCTGATCTGTGATTGGTTAAGGGGATTAGTAAGGGATCTGTGCGCTGTGTGTCACAGATATTTTGTGCTTTGATCCTTGGGTGAAAATGTTTTCTGAGACTGATAACGTGATGGTAATTCTTTCTCAAATATGTTTCTGGTTTTGGAAATGCATCACAGGAATAGGTTTCAGATTAGACAATCTGATTGGGCGTCTTGGTAAGATGGCAATACAATGGGATTGATCAGATTGTGAGCTCTTTCAATCAAATACCAGGCGACCTCTTCGCTCAGGTCCAACGCCTTCCCATGCCAACCATGCCAACAGTGATCCCCTGTGCAGAACTGACTTGGGGTCCCTATGGGTGTGGCCGAGGATGGTCGGGGCCCTCGTACACTTTGCACCTCCCTATACCCAGGGACAAAGGTTAGAGATGCTGACTTTTAACATAAAATTGGAATTTGCCTATCACACGCCACACTGGTCACATGCTCTTTTTTTACACTTGCCAAGGCATGTGTACTTCTGTCCACCCTGTCCTGAGAGTTACACAGCAATGCACCAGCACACTGGCAGGGCAGGAGATCTGATTGTCATTCAGTAACACTTGCAAGTCCCTCAATCTGTGATTGGACAAAGAGAAGCAGCAGACTGATGAGCTCATCCCTCTGTTCTCTTCTCCAATCAGCATGAAGCTCATAATTGGCTGCTGGAGAATCAATCACTAATAAAAACGCTTGGACCCCGATGGGATTCTCTAACCACTAAATCATCCTTAGGCTGTGTAAAAGATCGATTTAACATCGTAAAATTATCAATCGATCTTTGATCAGCGCAATGTTTCGATTAATTTAATGGGAGTCCTGGCGGCCATGTCAGTGGGCTGTTGCTTTAAACAAGAGGTTGCCAGGCTTCAATGGGCTTTGTGCAAGTCTCAAGCGGTTGAAGCCTCCTAAAATCCATCTTAAAGCGACAACCATATCTCCCTAAAAAATCAGCGTGCGGCAGCAGCTGGAGGACGAGGCTCCTTTAAAAGGATGCAGACTTCTTATCCCTCTGGCCCCGCCCCTCATTTACAAGTCAGGCCCTTCCAGTGACAGGCTATTTTTAGGCTCAGGGAGTCACGTGACCAGGGGGTGACGTCACTGAATGTTGTTGTTGGTGGAGAGACTACAAGCTCGAAAGGGAGAGACTGCAAGAAAAAGCTGAGAAGAGACAGCAAGGAAAGGGAGAGATGGGAAGGGATGCAGACTGAAGCTGGGCTATCCAAGAGCTAGATCAGCCAAGGTTCTTCTATGACAGCCTGATGTCCCTAGCTATGGACACTCCCCTAAAACAGACATCAGAGGAGAGAGAAGAGACAGCCTTGTCTGAGTAGAAGAGACATCCATGTACTGAGCAAGAGAAGCACAGCTAAGAGACGCCAGAGAAGCCACCAAAACCTCGAGACATCCTCTCCCGCAGAGGGCTCCTAGACAGCAGCAAGCGCTCAGGTAACACCTGTTATGCCGTATTTTTATCACCTGGGACACTCATATTTTATAAACTTGTCCCCGAGCCATCCATCACATATATATATTACCCCAAAAATAGGGAGGACGAGGTCTTCATGGAACTAGGGTCAGCCACTTCCTTAGGACCCATTCCGACCAAACCTTCTAGAACATAAAATAGGTTTTATATCTTTTTATGCCGTTTTATGTTGTTGTATATGTATCTAGTATTCCTTTATAACTGAATGAAGATGGATAATCATCGCGGTATGGACATAAACTTCACCCGATACAGCTGTCACCTGCTTTCAGATTTGGGGTTGATGGAATAAATAATAATAAGAGGAATGAATGTTAGATTCACAATCAGATGGAAGTAGAAGGGCGCTTAGCAGACGTGACTACCGGCAAGCGAGATGTTATTGTATCAACCGGTTCTTTATCAGACTTGTAGAACAGAGATTCACTTGTGTGAGTTGGTTGTTTCAGATTATATAATGGAAGTTTTACCTAATCACAGGCTTAGCAGGGTAGCCGGACCGGGGTTTGGGTGATGCTGAAGTCACGTCTGATTGGTTCATGGAGAATTTGGGTTCTGTAGGTGATGAACCCAATGAAACATCTCCTTGTTTTCGGGAGAATATATCATTTATATAGCTTGGAATAACGCCAAGTTTTTTTTTATTCTATCATAATGAGTTTCTGATCAGACATATAAATAAAAGTGGAAGTATAGACGATGAAATTATAGGCTCCATTTTGTGAATTGAGTTCTTACTCCCGTAATACAACCGTGATTGGTTGCCTCATACTATAATTAATCACTAAAAATGAATTATTCTTTTAACCCTTAAAGTGTTTCCTATCACCTTCTCCTATTTGGTCCGTGAAACATACAAAAGTACAACCTGTTGATTCTTCCTTGTGATTTGATTGTTTCCTATTCCCCTATTCTGCCTGTGCTGCACTCTTATCAGTTGCATTGTTCTCAGAAATCTTTGAGGGATTTAGAACACCTCTGGTCTATGTAATGAAGGGAGGAGGTGTTCTGTAGTACTAGGACAGGAGGTGTTTTAGGTTGTTCTGTGTATTTGGTGTCTTGGAACAAGTATGCTGATCTGAGATTTGACTTGATTGTTCAGTGAAGGTACTGAAGCCAAGTGGTGGTCTTAGAAGGTCAGGAATGGCTGCTTACACTACAACATTGGGATATTAAGTAATTTGATGTGGACTTTTAGGTAAGAGTGTAGACAAACCTTAACCTCTTCAAAGTGTGGGAACCCTTGAAATTTTCTGGTCTTCAGGGAACCCCTACTATAATTATTATATCCACCGCTCACAGTGCATTAATGTGGTGGTCAGTAAGAAGGCCAATATTGCTGGGAAGAATGTCACCCCTATAAAAAATCATTGGTGTCCCTTTAACTGACCTGAGAGGTACAAACTGCCCAGGGAACCCCCAGCAACCTCTGGAGAAAATAACACTGTTGTAGACTCCATCTAAGGCAGGGATGTCAAACTCTGGCCCACGGGCCAAATCTGGCCAGCAACGTCCTTTTTTTTGGCTCTCAAAGGAATCCTAAATATGAATTACAGCTGCCCCACCGCTGCATTGAAATAGCGCCGCTACTACAGTTCCCAGGAAACACTTGCCTCTATACACCAGCGGCCTCTCTGCCTATGCGTGGCCCCGCATTGGATTGTTTTATAGACACAGGGAATTGTAGTAGCAGTGCTATTTCAGTGAAGAGGGAGTTCCAGCCACTCATAACCTTAAGCCCCACATTGGACTGTTTTATTGACCTGGGTAATTGTAGTATCGGTTCTATTTCAATTTCAAGTTTGGCCCCCGACTTTGTCCATGTTTTTATTTTGGCCCACTGTGTATTTTAGTTTGACACCCCTGGTCTAATGTCATCCCAGGGGTCCAACCAATACATTGCCTCAGTAGGCCTCAATGTAAAATCTAAATCTAAAAGATTTTACCTTTAATTGGGAGTTTACTATAAGCCAAACTACTTGCAGGGGGAGATCCCATGGAATAGTATTTCAAATTTCTTGCCATGGATCTCCCTGTTATCTTACAAACCCAAACATTTAGGATTTTGTAGGCATCACGTTTCCCAAATGATAGAAGAATTTATGAACTGGGGGGAAATCATAACCCATTTGTAGGCATCACTTCCTAAATGAGAAAGGTTTTGAAAAATTCACCATATGGTGTGAGAAAATGAAGACTCGGAAGTGCTTGTAATCTACAGGAACATGGACAACATGGTCCACATCTTATAGTTTGGTGGAGATTTCCTTTAATTTTTCCCAAAGCTAAAGTTCCACGTTTTGATGGACACCATCACATAGAATCACCTGGGACAAAATCTCTAGACACTGGACTTTTTTTCATCTCAACTTTCCTGATACTGCCCTGGTTTTGCTCTTCATCATCTCCATAAGACAATGTTGGCTACCATTATCATGGCTGCAGGAAAAAGGTAGAAGTGGGGGGACGTAGGTGGAGATCTCGAAATTGGAGACTCGAGAAGATGTAAGGTATAGGAAGCGCCAAGTGATTTGACTGTCTAAATAGATTCTTTGAAGTACTTGATTTCCAAGGATACCCATATGGCTTATATTGGGGATAGACAGTCAGAATTGTGTGTACATTGGTATTCTATTTGCTTGCTTTCCCATTTCTGAGCTCCATGCAGATATAAAGGATACATATGAATGCAGCTCCATAATTACTCATTTTGTGTGGTTAATGTGATATCAGCCTGCTGCTGGACAGACAAGCTGATAGAGCGACACAAAAGTCTAAAGGGCAGAGAGAGGTGAGCTCATTGGCGTGGGTTGTCTCATTACGTTGGCCATAAAATGGTGGGGATTAGAAGACTTGTAAGTTTAGTTGTAACTGCAGCAAGATAAGTTCTCCTCCCTTGCTAAAATGAATTGTGCTGTTGGGTCGTGCTGTGTAAATTTCAGGACTGAATGGGGAGAATTTCCAATTCTCTTGTGGATTTCATGTGTATAGCTCATAGCCTGGAGTTTATATTTGAAGGAAGTCTCTTTTGGTACCTTTGCTGACTTCTTTCTTACAATTCTAGTTGTCTCTCACCAAAATACTTATTGAGTCTGATCACTGACCTGGAACAAGCATGTAGGCTAGACGGAAGAAGAGCCAGAATTCCTGATCTGCATTCTTGTTGTAGGTGGTGAGTGATTAATAAAGCTTGGATCAGTATGAGGGCCATGCAGCTAATATTTTCATGCCACAACGGCAACCTCCATACTCCCTCTTACACCTTGTGCATGATGGCTCCATGTTGTGCCTTGTTCAGTATTACAGGTAATCTTTAATGACATTCTGAGGTGCACTTGCATTGCACAGGAGTTGAATTCAGCAGCAATGTTCTTTTTTTCAGGGATTTATACTTCTGCATGAATAGTCTTGTTAGTATTGCAGTGATAATCATATGCAAATGTCTAGTTAAGGAAAATTCCAGAGTCAGTTATTGCTTAGAAGAATTATTTTACTGCTCAAGGTACAGCTGTGACCTGCACAGTTCTGGCAGACATTTTGTGTGAAAACACTCGGGTACCTTGTATGGGAAATCGTCATATGCACATCGTGAAGACGGCCTTTATAGAAAAACCATTAACCTGGTAGCACAAAACTAGCGAAAGCTATTGGTTACTGCACAATATTATTGTTTGCACAATATTCAATCACCCCACTGGTTCAAAGTGCACCTTTCATCTCATAAGAATAAAACATCCCTTGAATCCCAATGAATCCAGTATTGCCCTCCTCTTACTTATTGCTCTCCAGACCCCGACTTTCTTTTCCGGATTCCTCTGATGGCCTCCCGAAGATGAGAAATCTGGCACATTGAGCCTGATTTATCAAAGTTCTCCAAGACTAGAGAAGATAGACTATCATGAGAAATCCTGGGTGATCCAGCAAACCTGAATTTATTCAGTGAATGGAAGCAACACAAGATATAATAGTATTTTGTGGCGTAGAAGTGACTACTTCCAGGGCATTTGGCATATATACCCCAAGAGAACAGTGCGCATATGACAAAGATGGAAGTGGATAGGCCATAGCACAAAATACAATAATACCCAAGGCAACCTAGGCAGATGCCGGGGCCTGGAGAATGTCCAGGGGGCTGCAATGCTAGAATGCCCATGTGCCCGCTGTGAACCAGGTGGATGGTGCAGTTGGGTATAGTCGGTCATTGCCCTCTGTGTGGGCAATTAATGTCAGATTGGGCCATGGCTGTAAAGAGAATCCAAATGTGTCTTTTGCAATCCTTATCAATGCAAATTTAGGGAATAAGGTAAGAGGGGCAGAGCTGCCATCCTATTTAGGACCCCATTTTGCCTTAACACGTATTTGATCCTAATAAATGAACAATAGACCAAAAATGGAGATGGGAATAGGGGGACAAGATGCTGTACAATATTTTTACAAACCTTTTCCCACTCTAACGTTTATTATTTAACCCCGAAACTCATAGGATCTCCAGGAGAGACATAAGGCTGACTGAAATGGCTATAAATAAATTATTCATGAGAGAATGAAATGAATGATGTCACTTACGGGAGGTGAATGCATGAGTTTGCTGTAATTGCAGCGGATGAATGGGTGATGTCATAGGATTGGGATTATAGAAGCTGCATGCAGAATGTCATTTAGAACATACATGTGTGATGTCACAAGGATTACGGGAAATGCATGAGCGTTATAGTTACAGAAAATACACGAGTGATGTCCTCAGGGTCGCAGCACATTAAGGTATGTATAATGACAGTAAGGTTATTTGAGATGTTGTCATCAAAGCCCAAATCAACCTAAAACATTTCAGATGGGTGAATTCAAAAGGTGTGCAAAGTCTTGCAGCTTGTCCTCTGATAGCACGCTCCACAATGGGATCTTTGCTCATTGGGTCTGATTTATTAAAGCTCTCCAAGGCTGGTGGGGATACACTTTCATCAGTGCAGCTGGGTAATCCAGCAAAACTGGAATGGATCTGGTTAGGCTAGCAAATAGCAAATGCCTTTGTAGACATTTATTCCAAGTTTGCTAGATCACCCATCTTCACTGATTAAAGTATATCCTCTCCAGCCTTGGAGAGCTTTAATAAATCAGGGCTATTGTGTGAAAGTAGTGGTCCCTCTGTAGAGGTCGGAGAATCCTCCCTGCTAAGACAGAGCAAGAACCCTCCAATCAGCATGGAGCATGACCTTTGCATGTGCTTGACCTGTGCAGAGGGACCACTTTTTACCCATTGAGAGCAAGCAGCATGCTGACAGTGAACTGGCGTTTCTACTTAGCTGCTTTTAGAAAATCAACCTCTTGGAATGTATTTAGCTAAATAAAATTGAGATGCAATTAAGCTTTAAGGTTATAAGAGAGGTATGGAAGATGTTATTGGGGGGTTCAAGAAATACATGGGCTCCACCTTCAAGGTTACAGTGATCATATGGATAATGTCATCATTGCAGGAAATGCAGAGGTGATATCATTCAGGTAACGAATGCCCTCAAGTTTAAAAGGTCAAGAAAGACTGGTTTAGATGATGTGAATATATTTATGTGAAATGTATGAGTGATATAGTAATGATGGAATGATGTCTTGGTATTATTGATGTCAGTTGGGTTATTGGAGATGAATTGATTATACCATACCATACCATACCATACCATACTATACCATACCATATGATATCATACCATATCATATGATACCATACCAGACCATACCATACCATACCATATGATACCATACCATACTATACCATACCATATGATATCATACCATATCATATGATACCATACCAGAGCATACCATACTATACCATATTATGTGATATCATATAATACCATACCAAACTATACCATGCCATACCATACAATACCATATGATACTGTACCATACCATACCATACAATACTATATGATACCATAGCATACTATACCATACCATACTGTAATTTTACATGTAGAGACGCTAGGATAAGCTTACTGGCCCCGTGGGTAGAAATGGGTTTAATTGTCAATGTAATTCATAGAAAATAGGACAACAAGGCCCGAATGAGTTTTCCTAGAAAAGGTGGCAACCTTACATGCAGGATATGCTGGTACGATGCTATCACTATGGTTACAGCACATATATGATGTTAATAGGGTTACCATCTAGGTGCCGTTGATAATAATCTGAGGTCTACGGATGATAGAAAGATGATAAAAGCACCATGGTTACAGAATAGGTATGACGTTTGATGTCATTAGGGTTAGAGGAAATGTGTTTAGAAAAGGTGTTTGGTTGTGTATGGTAACAACATTGGGGTGGGAATGTGGAAGGTTTCAGATGTTGCCCTGGTGGTCCTGTGGATGAAGTAATGGACCTGTGCTGACCCTTTGTGTTGTAGATTATATGCCTGAATTCTAACCATTCTCAACTGAGGTTCTGTGGAACTCTGGGGTTCCTCCAGATGTCGCTTGGGGTTCTGGCTTCCAAGTAATGATGCCTGCAGAGTTTGCTAAAAATTGGATCACAATCTCCATTTACATGAACGGAGTAACTGGCATACACAACCTATTCTCTGTTTTGTTGCCTTGTACCTGACTTTTCAAAAAGTGGCAATCGCAACAAAAATTGTCACTATATCCTTTGGGGATCACCACTTTTATAGGTCCTCATATAGTGGTGATCTGATCTGTATTGGCCGTGGTACAAGCACCGGTAAATGCTATGATCACCAGTTCATGGTGAACATTTATAAAGGTAGGTGGTGTCAGCTGATCACCACTTTTATGAATTGGGTGATCTGAAGAGTACCGTTATTTGAGTAAAAGTAACAGCACTTTTCTGGTGATCCCGGGGATTGCTTTTTATAAATCTGTCCAATAGACTATCTTGCAGATGGTATTTTAGGGGTATTAGAACATCCCTATTTAATGTACAGCGCTGCGTAATATGTTGGCGCTATATAAATCCTGTTTAATAATAATAATAATAATAATAATTATAAATAGAAGGAAGATGCTTAAGTGGGTGAAACCTCCCACAGTACCAATTGTCACCAAGTGGTGGAGTCATTGAGCAGGACATCCGAATGCTGATAGTTATTGGCTATGAAATGTAAGAGGATTTACATGAGGACAGGCAAACTCTGTAAATAGCATTTATTTGTTGTATATAATTTTAAAAGCTGTCTACACTGTCCCTGGCAGGCTGGGCAGAAATGTTCCAAAATCACACATTGAGCTGAAGAAGAGATCATAGCATTATTAAAAAAACAAATCTTGGTTCTGAGGAATGACAAGTCCCAGCGTGTATTGCACAATGGCTGATCCTATGTTTTTTTAAATGGTAAAGTATGATGAGGTTTGTAGTTCAGCAACTGGTTATAGACCATTGGGCTATATAAAGCCAAATCTGATTACTGGACTGGCCCACTTCAGGAATGTGAATTATAATGGCTGATATACTAAAGACTGGAGGCAACTATACTGAGCAACCATGGGGACCAGCAATGCCAACTATTCCTTCTAAAAATACCAATTGTGTGCTGTGTGTTCATATTTCTCTCAGGGAAGGTTGTGCGATGGAGAATATCACTCGTCAGTACGTCTGCTTTGCTTTAACCTTGTTAAAATTAAATATTAAGTAAAACTGCTGCCTTAAGGTGCCTCATCCCACCTGTACTTTACCTGCCTGCCACCAGACTGGTGAATTGAAGGGGCAACTAAAGGTTTTAGGTTACTTGTGTGTTTTTTCACATTTTGGACTCTCACTCCCTCATCTCTCACCACCCTCCCTCCCTTTCTCTCCCCCTTTTAACTTTCTTTCTCATTCCCTCCCTTTCTCTCCCCCCTTTAACTTTCTTTCTCATTCCCTCCCTTTCTCTCCCCCTTTAACTTTCTTTCTCATTCCCTCCCTTTCTCTCCCCCCTTTAACTTTCTTTCTCATTCCCTCCCTTTCTCTCCCCCCTTTAACTTTCTTTCTCACTCCACCCTCACTCCTCCCTCCCTTTCTCTCTCATTTCACTTTTCTTGCCTTGGAGAGGGGGCAAATAATCCTGCACAGTAGACAGTATTTTCAAGTATTTAGGAAGGTGTGACCAATCACCCCTGCAATGATATGGAGAAATACTTAGGTATGTACTGGTTGATAAAGAGATGAAGGTGGAAACCCCCTTTATATACCAGGATTTGTATATATTTCCCTTTGTTCTTTGCATGTATGAAGCTTAATTTAATGGAACAGAAGTTATTTTGCCACGAGTACCTGGTGACCCTTACCAGTCATGTTAACCAATAGCTGTCAGTCATCCATTTACTTTGACGCATGCAGGCTGTGAAAGGTACAATTATTTGCCTCTCTGTTCATCGTGTTATGTTCCCTTCGGTGTATTATTAAAAAAAAAAAGCTTTTTTCTAATTTGCCCTGAAAATAATGTACAGACATTGTGCAGTAAGAAAGGTGTAATTTAAACAGACAAGCTTCACCTCACTTTACTTTTAGTTTTTAGGAATAGATTTGCTTGGGAGCAGCACAAATCAAGGCATTGAATTTTCTATACGGGCTCATTGTTGGGGCTTATTGGCATTTCACAACTTAAAATTTCATTGTGCTTCTCCCCTCTATGATAAAACTAACTCTTTAATCTAATTAAAGGGAGTTTGTCACCTTCAATTTTGCACCAGGTTCAGAATATGGAACGTTTATGTACTATATGCATATTGTGATCAGAGTCCCTCTTGAACACATCAACGTAGGGGAAAAATAAATATATTTCAGGTAATTCCTCCCTGAATCTGAGCTCCTAATTCCTTCTAATATTAATTTCCTCCTCGCTGCACATTCTGCACCTTTAATTTAGAATGTATGGCTATGTTTGTCCAATCTAAAAGCAATCAATAGGCATATCAAGTGTTCTGGTTAAATGATAGGTTTCCAAGATTGATTTAAATTTGTGGTAAAGCTACCTTTACGGGGTTTGAATTTGCTTGATCTGTCCACAAAGAAGCTGGCAGGAATTTCTGGCATACGTAGTCGTGGCTTTGTTTGTATTATCATATAAGTTTGGATTTCATGGCTGATATGGTAAGCAGCTTTTGTTTTATTAGATTGTACAGATCGTTTATGTTTGGTTTCAGGAGCCGCTAAAGAGCGCCATATTGGAGGTGTTTACTGTCATCTGGCTTTTTTTGTTTTTGTGTGTTACGATTATATAGTTCACCATGGATGGCAGACATGTTCAAAAAGTCTTCATAGTAGTAAAGTATTCCTTAAAGTTGAACTAAAGCTCAAATTTTTAAAATCCATGATAATGCAAAAAGAGACAGGCGACAGTCTTTGGCTGTGGGTATCTGTCAAAAAAAAGCAGAGCTCCATTTGTGCAGCTTTAGCTTTCGTTGCCAGGATTCCCGGCAATCCCTCCACGTGCCGGAAATAAACTCCTATGTGTCTGCGCAGGAGTTTGCACATCACGTTTGCCGGAGATTGTCTCCAGGAAGATAAGACTGAAGAAGATGGTGGCGTCTTGCAAGGGAACGGAGACAGGTGAGTATGACAGGTTAGTTCCATTTTATTGCTGAACTCTAAACAAAAAGCTAAAGAAAGGTTTCAGATATGAGGGGTGCTAAAAACTTTTAGGTCTGACCTTAAAGGCAATGCCCAGAGCCATAAAACATTCCATCTATAAATTCACCCCAAAATTCAATACACTTGGCACATCATTTTTAAAAATCTTCCCTGCTGCTGCCTTTACACAAACATTACCTCACTTTCAAAATATTTGGAAATTGGACATAGATGCAGCAACAATTGGTAAGTAGGGTGGATGGACCAATGCATTTAGGCCCCAAATTCTTCCAAGTGTTCACCAGGTGCATTGTCCTGCCAAATGAGAAAAACGTTCAGCAGCATGGCCACAACTTTTTCCGATGGCTGTAGGCTTTTGCATTTCATTGGCTGAGTGTAACCATATTTTATCAACAGTGCGGAGTTGTTCCAAAAACATATCACTAGATCACTCAAAATGCTGCCAAATCAACTTGGCGAAATTGTTTCTTCTCAGCATTCAAACATTTTGGCACCCACTTGGCTGAGAGAATCTGCACACCCAACTGCTCATGAATTAGAAACCCAATGTGTTCCTTTTAGTGTCTCAGCAATTGTCTTAGCTGAAATGTGCCAATCTGACAAAACCAGGTCATGATTGTGACCAACAATATCAGAAGCTGACATTGCTGAAAGCCTCTTAAATCTTGCTGCGTCTATGGACCTAAAATCTCCATGCTGAAAATTGGCACACTTCCTCCATTAGGATAGGCCCATGTATGCACCATAAACTCATGGATTTTTTGGAGGTTTTTCTTTTGCAGAACAGGAACTTTATAATGGTTCTAAGTTCAACACACTTTTCTTTGACATGTTTCTGTCAATAACCTGAACCTGCACGCCCCATTTTTTAACTGAATACTGGAGGAGCAGGAGAACACGAATAAGGTTATCGCTCTGCTTTCTTTTCATTCACTTTTTGTACCGAACATTGTGGTTCTTTTCATTTAGAACAACACCCCAATGCTAAAATACAATAGCAGGCTTGCCATAGCCCTCTTCTGTGTGTTTTTTGCCCATTAAGGTGCACTGTGAGGCAATTCCAATAGAATGAGTTGCTCTAATGCAAAATATTAAACTGCAAAATACTGCACAATATTGCAGACAACGCACTGAAATCCTAAGTTCTTCCCTGCAGGAACAATGGAGGGTTATGGAACACTTTCATTCTAATTATCTCCATAACATAAGTAGGATGTTTTATTGTCTATCAGAGAACTCTGACCTGACAACACCACTTGGGATTTCGGAAGCACGGTTGTCAGCTTGCTACAGGAAGTTAATCATTTGTACTTTCAGCTTTTATTGGGAGACAAAACATAGGGAAATGTGTACGTATTGCACTTTTTTCCCTCCACAGGCACACTCTTTAGGAAAAATATAATTAAACATAACTACCATAGAGAATGAGAAAAATTCCTGACATGTCACAAATCTCTACTGCAAAAATATCTTTCCATTTTCTTAAAACAGTTTTTGACATGGCTAATGTCCAGCCCCGGAAAGTATCCATTGTGATGCTGAGTCTTCTAATATTACATGGTGTTAGAGAATCCTTAAAGCTGTTGAAATAAATATTTGAAAAAAGAGGAATGTCCAGAGTTCCAAGCATAAACCGAGAAGTGATTTGAGGGCTTTCATCTGGCAGAAAAACATTCGGTATCATAAATCTTTAGGTCGATCTATTACCAGACAGATTTTCATTCCATAATAAAACCTTTAGTTTAAATCTACTAAATACATTTTAGATGCATTGAAATGAAAGAAGAGCAAATCTTAAAAAGAAAAGTCTTTTCTGCCAGAAAATCACCCCTTTTCTCTTGTGTAAAAGCAGTAGTCACTCTGCAGAAGTCTAACACAATTCTTCTGTGTCAGAGGGACCTTGAGCATGGAGCATGAGCTTTGCTGATTTTGCAAAGCATTTGCTGGACCTCTGCAAAGACAATACTGCAGCCATGCAGAGAACAAATGACGTCTACACCATTCATACACCAGGAGACTGGCTTTCTACTGATTTAAATGGACTCTTTGATTTACTCCTATGCATAGTATATAATGTGTACAGTCATTTATTACTAAACAAACGTGGGTAATATATATTCTTTATTTAATAATGTCTCCCAGGTATCAGATATACATAACGTGGGGCAGGCTTTCGGCTATCAGATCCACGCAGCATAGAGACAGATTATTTCAAGGGATCATCACACAAGCGAATAGTAGCGGCTACAAAATTGCTTTTAATAAAATAACAATGAAGGGTCCATGTCACATCATTTCCAGTGAATCGTTGCTCTGTTGCTGAGCGACTAATTCTCTAGAGCTAGTTGCAGAGTGGTCAGCATCAATAGCCACTCATGTTATCCAGTACAGCAGCTAATTTGTAGCTGAATACATTGTATTTAAGTATTGCAGGACCTTAAAATCCAGCTACAAAATGCCACCAAAAAAATGAAATACTACAAATTCTTTACACATAAATATAGAATAGAATATGGACATAAAACAAGGCTGGCACCAGAATGCGCTCCTCTTGAATGATCCTGATCTCTCTCTGTATTACCTAGCATACAGGGCAATTTAATTCTCAGTGCTCGGGAAATTATAGAATACGGGAATACTCAAATAACAGGTTTCTGGGAACCCCTGGTGAAGATTACTATATCTACAGCTTATGGTACATTAGCATGAGCAGTAAATGGAGATATAATATACAGGAAGGAATGAAGAATATGGAGTACTTAGCATATTTTTTTTATCACATAGTCATATAAGAAAGGATGGGAAATGAATATTAGTGCAGTGTGCAGGCTTAGTTGGCCAATGAAGGAAGCCCCACTTGTCTTTCTGAACCTTGGAGAAAGATTCACAAGAGCACCAGAGGAGCAGGGGTGCAGTCACAGGTAGCCAAGGTCAACTTGCTCACAAAAAAGAAATGCAGATCAGCGATCAGGAAAAACAGCTGGAGTCAGCATGCGAGATACAAAATGGAAGGACAGAAGTGAAGTGATAAGACAGGTGAGTAAAATGCTGGCAGGTACAGAACAAAGTGATGAGTAACAGCAGGGTCAAGGAACAAGCAAGGGTCGGAGTCAAAGCAACAAAACCAAAAGCAGGTCAAAAGCCAAATCCAATTCTCAATGAATACACCAAGGTCACAGGTGAGTTCTAGCACAGAATAAGCTGAAGACCACTCAGCAATGGAGGAATGAAGTGGAGGCATTTAAATAGCCTGGATGGTGCCAGTGTGGTTGGTGAGGGTGTGCTTACATGTGTTCACCAGCTTGTGGCATGTGCAGAAATATAGAAACCTTAGTGCACTGATGCACCATGCTTGGGTGAATGAGCATGAGCAGTCCTACACATTATCCTACAGTCATGCTCAGACAAATGCACATGATCAGTATTACACATTCTCTTTCATCTTAGTTGGGCTTGTAGGGTACGTGAAATAGGCAGACCATCAAATCATGTATACATTTAAGAATGTGCTCCCCAAATTCTGCTACTTATTGTATTTGACACTTTGGGATTTTTTTCAGTACAAATAATGAAAAGAAACACATACTTATAATAACGTTGAGAAAAGAAAAAAAGACATATTATGTACTGTTTCCCTACGTTGGTGGTCTGTGGAATTTTCTGATCTAAACATGAACGGGTTCAACACCATCCTCCAAGGAGCATCCTATGCTGATGAAGTGGGGGAGTGGGGGAATTTCTGTCTTTCTTTCTTGCTTGCCTGCACTAAGCAACACTATTACAAAGAAGAAGAGAAACTGTGCTGGCTGTCAAATAACTTCATTAAATGATGACGAACCTAACCTTTTATTCACTAATTCATTATAAAGAATTATTAAACAAAAAGTAATCCAGGAGGTCTTAAGGCTTTGCAATGACACGCAAAGATTTCATATTTAATTAGCTCAGGGCACGAGAAAGTTTGGGTTTTAGTATTGCATGCATTTTTTTTTAATATGAATTCTGAATCTGGGATTTTGGTAGGGTGTTGTATAGTAGTAGTAACATTATACTGGTATAACAGCAGAATAGGAAAAAAAGAAAAGACTTAGGTGGAGCCTCCCAAAAATAAAGTGCAGAGGTGGTCAACTTACTAGATATAGGGTGTTATAATTGGTACCCTGACATTACATAAAGGTTTAAATCACCTTAAAATTATAGCTGAGGTCCAGACAAACATTTGGATCCACAGCTATAAATACACACACACACATACATATATATATATATATATATATATATATATAGTTCATATATATACTACAAAAGGATCTGAAATTCTGTTTAGTCTCTTTGGTGATCCACGCACTGCACTGCACAAAGTATAACCGCACTTTCTCACATAATTTTAAATAAAACACTGGTGTCATTTCCCACCTATAGCCTGCTGATTAGACAGTGAAGGAGCAGCAGAGCACTAATAAGTAATCTCTCTGCTCTCTCTTCCTTGTTAGCATGGTCCATGCTAGCACATGTGCATACATCCTGATTGGTTCCTAGTCTGCCTCTCAGCTTCTGAGATGTTATGCACAGGATGATATCAAGGAAGATTCAGGTACCTAATAGTATGTAAAGACAAATTACCTTTTTTTTTTTAAAAGAATAAAGAATGACATTAAATGTGTTTGTTTCTGCCTGGATTTAGCAGTAAATGTATTACACCAGCAATAGACACTTTGGGGTATGTCAGATCTTTTTAGGAGAAAAGCATTCGGATATTTGTGTTTTCGCATTCTCTTATCTAAAACCATGAACTTTGAAAATGCCAGCAGAGCCAGTAGCACAGAGCAATGCGAGAGCTCACAAATGAGTGTACGTCTATTTATATGCACTGGTGACGCGGGTATGGCCGTGTAGCAGCGACTGGCGATAATACATCATCGCCTCCCTCGTCCTGCGTATGTCACAGTCAGGGAAATGTGTTCTGCCACATTCATGCTTGCCCCCCTGCTGTCCTTTGTTCATTGTGTACCGCAATGAAGCTCTGGGCACAGACCCTGCTTACAATTTTATTTCATGCTGATATTGAGGATAGACCCTATTTAGAACTGTAGGTCTGGAGAGGGTCCCTAATTGGCACTGATAGTCTGGGGACAGACCTTATGTAGCAAGTAATGATACTCTAAGGACAAACCCCAATTTAAAATGACATTGCAGAGGTAGACAAAGGGACTGTGAGGCTTTCTTTTTACAGAACAGGTTTGCACTGAGAACATTTTTCACATAACAGGCATAAAATAGTAGATTACTTAGGGATGCAGTCCCTGCACCCAAACAATCTCACAGTACACTGATGCTGTGGGGATAGACCCCTAATATACACTGACACTCATTACACCGTTACACACTCAGCTCTAAAATTAGGACGCCATTACTCATTTTAGATTTTGGACCCAACTACACTCTGTGTATGGACCCCCATTACACACAACTATTATCATTGACACTCTGGAGATATGAACCACATTACACAGGGACACTCAAGGGTTATATATCCCCAATAAATATTACCATTCTGATTATACAAGTTACACAAAATTACACTCATTAGAGATAGGACCTCATTACAAATTGACTATCTGGGTAGAGACCCCAATTTCACTCTGTAATTGTGGACCCCCCATTACATATTGAAATTCTGGAGACAGGACCCCATTACACACTGATACTTTAAGTGTATACCCCATTACATACTGGCGAATAGGACCCCATTACATACTGGCGAATAGGACCCCATTACATACTGGCGAATAGGACCCCATTACATACTGGCTAATAGGACCCCATTACATACCGGAGAATAGGACCCCATTACATAC